>NW_028139532.1:0-64964 GCF_965202585.1 Thalia democratica
ATACGATGTTTGCGCTGAAAATACGTAAAATTGCTACTTTCGCCCTACTTTCAATGAAATATTTTTACTTTTTTTAAAGCCTGAAACGGTTAATCTAGGTAAAGGGCGGAGGCCAGGGTCGGTTTTACTTTTTTTTTAAAGCCCGTCACACTGAATTCCGGTAAGTGTCCTACGACCGTTTCGTTTTTACTTTTTTTTTATTCGCCCGCCACACCTCTTCAGGCGTGTGTACGACTTTAATTTTTACTTTTTTTTGTGTCGCAGGTCACCTCGGAACTCACTGTGTTTCAGACCTAATAATTTTTACTTTTTTTTTCAAACCGAAAACGCCAAAATGTTTCTACTGTAAGCGATTTTTACTTTTTTTAATCAACGAAAAACACCAAAATTTCAAATTTTCAAAGTCCGAAAACAAAAATTTTCCCACCCAAATTTGGTACCAAAAATGACCTCTACCGGACCAAAACCAGTGTTTCCGCACTCCCACGGGACCCCGAAAACGGGTTTTCCCGCGCCCCTCCCCCCTAAAATTTTCCCGGCACCGTTTGTTGGACCGTCGATTCGCGCTGCACCTCATTATAATTTTGCACTTTTTTGTTAAAATACGATGTTTGCGCTGAAAATACGTAAAATTGCTACTTTCGCCCTACTTTCGATGAAATATTTTTACTTTTTTTAAAGCCTGAAACGGTTAATCTAGGTAAAGGGCGGAGGCCAGGGTCGGTTTTACTTTTTTTTTAAAGCCCGTCACACTGAATTCCGGTAAGTGTCCTACGACCGTTTCGTTTTTACTTTTTTTTTATTCGCCCGCCACACCTCTTCAGGCGTGTGTACGACTTTAATTTTTACTTTTTTTTGTGTCGCAGGTCACCTCGGAACTCACTGTGTTTCAGACCTAATAATTTTTACTTTTTTTTTCAAACCGAAAACGCCAAAATGTTTCTACTGTAAGCGATTTTTACTTTTTTTAATCAACGAAAAACACCAAAATTTCAAATTTTCAAAGTCCGAAAACAAAAATTTTCCCACCCAAATTTGGTACCAAAAATGACCTCTACCGGACCAAAACCAGTGTTTCCGCACTCCCACGGGACCCCGAAAACGGGTTTTCCCGCGCCCCTCCCCCCTAAAATTTTCCCGGCACCGTTTGTTGGACCGTCGATTCGCGCTGCACCTCATTATAATTTTGCACTTTTTTGTTAAAATACGATGTTTGCGCTGAAAATACGTAAAATTGCTACTTTCGCCCTACTTTCGATGAAATATTTTTACTTTTTTTAAAGCCTGAAACGGTTAATCTAGGTAAAGGGCGGAGGCCAGGGTCGGTTTTACTTTTTTTTTAAAGCCCGTCACACTGAATTCCGGTAAGTGTCCTACGACCGTTTCGTTTTTACTTTTTTTTTATTCGCCCGCCACACCTCTTCAGGCGTGTGTACGACTTTAATTTTTACTTTTTTTTGTGTCGCAGGTCACCTCGGAACTCACTGTGTTTCAGACCTAATAATTTTTACTTTTTTTTTCAAACCGAAAACGCCAAAATGTTTCTACTGTAAGCGATTTTTACTTTTTTTAATCAACGAAAAACACCAAAATTTCAAATTTTCAAAGTCCGAAAACAAAAATTTTCCCACCCAAATTTGGTACCAAAAATGACCTCTACCGGACCAAAACCAGTGTTTCCGCACTCCCACGGGACCCCGAAAACGGGTTTTCCCGCGCCCCTCCCCCCTAAAATTTTCCCGGCACCGTTTGTTGGACCGTCGATTCGCGCTGCACCTCATTATATTTTTGCACTTTTTTGTTAAAATACGATGTTTGCGCTGAAAATACGTAAAATTGCTACTTTCGCCCTACTTTCGATGAAATATTTTTACTTTTTTTAAAGCCTGAAACGGTTAATCTAGGTAAAGGGCGGAGGCCAGGGTCGGTTTTACTTTTTTTTTAAAGCCCGTCACACTGAATTCCGGTAAGTGTCCTACGACCGTTTCGTTTTTACTTTTTTTTAGTCGCCAGCCACACCTCTTCAGGCGTGTGTACGACTTTAATTTTTACTTTTTTTTGTGTCGCAGGTCACCTCGGAACTCACTGTGTTTCAGACCTAATAATTTTTACTTTTTTTTTCAAATCGAAAACGCCAAAATGTTTCTACTGTAAGCGATTTTTACTTTTTTTAAGCAACGAAAAACACCAAAATTTCAAATTTTCAAAGTCCGAAAACAAAAATTTTCCCACCCAAATTTGGTACCAAAAATGACCTCTACCGGACCTAAACCAGTGTTTTCGCACTCCCACGGGACCCCGAAAACGGGTTTTTCCGCGCCCCTCCCCCCTAAAATTTTCCCGGCACCGTTTGTTGGACCGTCGATTCGCGCTGCACCCCATTATATTTTTGCACTTTTTTGTTAAAATACGATGTTTGCGCTGAAAATACGTAAAATTGCTACTTTCGCCCTACTTTCGATGAAATATTTTTACTTTTTTTAAAGCCTGAAACGGTTAATCTAGGTAAAGGGCGGAGGCCAGGGTCGGTTTTACTTTTTTTTTAAAGCCCGTCACACTGAATTCCGGTAAGTGTCCTACGACCGTTTCGTTTTTACTTTTTTTTTATTCGCCCGCCACACCTCTTCAGGCGTGTGTACGACTTTAATTTTTACTTTTTTTTGTGTCGCAGGTCACCTCGGAACTCACTGTGTTTCAGACCTAATAATTTTTACTTTTTTTTTCAAACCGAAAACGCCAAAATGTTTCTACTGTAAGCGATTTTTACTTTTTTTAATCAACGAAAAACACCAAAATTTCAAATTTTCAAAGTCCGAAAACAAAAATTTTCCCACCCAAATTTGGTACCAAAAATGACCTCTACCGGACCAAAACCAGTGTTTTCGCACTCCCACGGGACCCCGAAAACGGGTTTTCCCGCGCCCCTCCCCCCTAAAATTTTCCCGGCACCGTTTGTTGGACCGTCGATTCGCGCTGCACCTCATTATATTTTTGCACTTTTTTGTTAAAATACGATGTTTGCGCTGAAAATACGTAAAATTGCTACTTTCGCCCTACTTTCGATGAAATATTTTTACTTTTTTTAAAGCCTGAAACGGTTAATCTAGGTAAAGGGCGGAGGCCAGGGTCGGTTTTACTTTTTTTTTAAAGCCCGTCACACTGAATTCCGGTAAGTGTCCTACGACCGTTTCGTTTTTACTTTTTTTTTATTCGCCCGCCACACCTCTTCAGGCGTGTGTACGACTTTAATTTTTACTTTTTTTTGTGTCGCAGGTCACCTCGGAACTCACTGTGTTTCAGACCTAATAATTTTTACTTTTTTTTTCAAACCGAAAACGCCAAAATGTTTCTACTGTAAGCGATTTTTACTTTTTTTAATCAACGAAAAACACCAAAATTTCAAATTTTCAAAGTCCGAAAACAAAAATTTTCCCACCCAAATTTGGTACCAAAAATGACCTCTACCGGACCAAAACCAGTGTTTTCGCACTCCCACGGGACCCCGAAAACGGGTTTTCCCGCGCCCCTCCCCCCTAAAATTTTCCCGGCACCGTTTGTTGGACCGTCGATTCGCGCTGCACCCCATTATATTTTTGCACTTTTTTGTTAAAATACGATGTTTGCGCTGAAAATACGTAAAATTGCTACTTTCGCCCTACTTTCAATGAAATATTTTTACTTTTTTTAAAGCCTGAAACGGTTAATCTAGGTAAAGGGCGGAGGCCAGGGTCGGTTTTACTTTTTTTTTAAAGCCCGTCACACTGAATTCCGGTAAGTGTCCTACGACCGTTTCGTTTTTACTTTTTTTTAGTCGCCAGCCACACCTCTTCAGGCGTGTGTACGACTTTAATTTTTACTTTTTTTTGTGTCGCAGGTCACCTAGGAACTCACTGTGTTTCAGACCTAATAATAAGTGTTTCTATTGTAAGCAGTTTTTACTTTTTTCAAGCAACGAAAACGTCAAAAATTCGACTTTTCAAAGTCCGGAAACAAAAATTTTCCTATCCAAATTTTATTTTTTGCATAGTTCAAAATTACGTAAAAATAAATACAAACAATATTATATAAAACAAATGAGTCTTGTATTTCAGTCAGAATGAAAAAAAAACTGTAATTTACTTACTACTAATAAATCTAATAAAAACTATAATAGGCTCTATAAAATTAAAGAAGCTTTCTTATAAATTACATAATAACATTCAATTAGTTATTCTATATTTTTTTTGTAAATAAATGCTATTAGTATACACACAAACTTATACAGTTTTTTTCTTTTGAAGTCAGCTCTTATTAATGCATGAAGTTTTGTTTTAGTATAAAAGAAAACATTTTGTAATGGTAAAGAGTACTTTGGAGATGATTGCTGTATAAATTAATTGACCCACAAAAATCTCATACTATCCATTTTTGATGTTTACATGGCACTTAAAATATTTCTGAATGGATTTTTATATTGATATGCATATTTTTAAAAGAATTTTAACAACTTTTCATGTTTTATGACATCATAATTCACAAATGAGCATATTTTTGTAATATTGTGCCTTATGCAAATTCAAAATGCAATTTAATCCCTACAGTTCATACGAAAATGAGTCAAATTAGTTTTTCCTTAAGCTATGCAGCATAATTATTACATCACATCTATAAAAATTTATTAAACACTGCACTGTTTAAACATTCAAGTCAAATTTAATAAAGGGCTTCTTTTAGTTTGCAACATTTAACATAAGCAAGGTGTTTTTTTATTTCAGTTTGTTTAAATAGTTTAATTCAATAATAGTTAAATTTTTTTAAAAACTTTAAATTTAACTTGAAGCGGTTTAATTTAGAATATTACCATTAAAGTGTCAGTTCGTATATTATTGTAGATCTACACTTTAATATAATAAAAAATTAATTGCAGTTATGACTCGGTTTTTCATTTCCATAGTATCATATTGCTTTTATAAAGCTTTCTAATATAACATATATATTATTAAATTCCATCATAACATATATGAACTTCAATCAATATAAGGCATGCTTTTCATGTATTTAAAAAACATTTATTGTAAAATTTTTTGGTTAAACTTAATATAAATTTCAAAACATACCTTTTCAGTCTGCAAATCCCTTGAGCAATGACTAACGATTCATGGATTGTGTTGGTTTTCCACGAACTGTTTCAGTTTTCCACTCGAAAAGCTCCAAGATTCTTACGGGTATGTCAATATCCAAAGGTGCTACTACTGGTCAACCTGATAAAAGAAAAGTATAGGAATTGTACGTTTTGGACTAAATTATGTTCAAAAAAACCAGTACGTCACAAAACGTTAAATGTGAATTATACTGTAAAAAAAACAGTGTATGAGCATTATAAATAATCAGATTTTTTTTTCTAGATATGTTATATGTTTCATGTGTGTATTTTAAAAACTTTAAAACAACTGCTTTAATTTTTTAGGATGTAAAAACTACAATTTATTTAATTTTTTTAATATCTAATTATGTGTAATGAGATTAAACATTTTTTTAAACCCTTTAAATAAAGGGTTTTTGGTGCTTTTATTAGCTAGGCAGACTGTAGAGTTATTAAAATGTTTGACAGTATTTTATTATTAGTTATTAACTAAACAGATCGCTCATCATTAAACGGTAAAATTATAAATAAACAAAATAAATAAGTAGTTATTTCATTTAGAAATAAAAATATTCTTTTATTTTTATGTGTATAATAATAAAATTTTACTTTTTGTGATTAAATCTTGTTGAGTCAAACAGTTTTATGTTCCTAAAAAACAAGCAAAAAGTAACAGTATAAACTTTTTAGTTAAATGATTGTATTTAAATTTTAGTTGCTTAACTACTTGATATACTATACAACATAATACAGTTATTTATACACAAAATAATTAAATACAACAAATAAAAAGTATTAAGAATCATAAAAAATAACTGTTTTTAAAAGTGCCTGGCTTGGTTTAGGTAAGTATTATAATTTAATGCTAAAAAGATAAATATTGTATTTTGAATAAAACCTACCATCTATAGACAAGGAAACTTTATGTATAAAATAGTTTACTGTCAGTTTTTTGTGTCTATTTTCATCAAAATTTTATAACAAACCATTTTATAAAGCCTCCTTGAGCACCAGTAATGACATGTTGGAAATGTATCTTTTAAAGAGCTTATTCAGTAAGCTTTACATGTTTGTACTAAATGGTTGTTTATCCATGTCCTAAGTAAAAGAGTATTTATATTAGAATGTTATTGGTGTTTATATCATAAAATTGTGTACTAATTATAAACTTTCAAAATAGTTTAAGCTTTTTCTTCAAAATACATTTTATTTATAAACTGTCTATTGATCATTAAAAAATTATTCCTCTTAAATAATAACAATGCATAAACTTATTAAATTTATTGCAATCGTATAAAGAATGAAACATCTCAATTAAAGAAATAAGGGTTGATCTAGTTATCAATTGTATGTTTGAACAACTAGTAATTAACAGTTGTAAAAGTTTATATAAATTAATCAACTGACAAGAAATTTAACACAAATGACATTTTAACTTTGTTATAGTGCTAAAAAATAACTGGTTGCTTTTTATTAATGTAAAAAAAAGTTAGATTTATTGTGTGATTAATCAGTTAATTTTCTTTTAATAAAAACAGTTTGTTTCTACTAAACTGACAAGTATTATGTCAACATTTTGATTCCAAATATTGAGGTTAAAGATTTCAGTCTACAATAACTAAAAGATGATGGACAAAAGTTATTTTGTTAGAAATATTTTTAAAAAAAGTTAGGATAATCTAAGAACAGAATAACAATTTAAAACAAACAAAAATTTAAAACTACAAAAGAATTGTAGTCAGCAACTACAATTCTTTAAGCTTTTTATACAATGACAATTTTGATACTTTCATAACTTTATGTTCTGCTATACTGAAGTTTATTAGTAAGCATTGTTTAACTAAACTTTCTTCTATGAAAAATAAAATTAAAATATTAATAATTTAAAGATGAGCTTTGTTTGTTATACCTAAAGTTTTTCTTTGGAAACTTATAAATTTTTCAGTAAACTTTAAATGGTAGTTATTAAACAATATTGAAAAAAGGTCGTATTTAACAATAGTAAACTCTATGGCTCTATAAACAATAAAATAAATACACTTTTTACCATTTTTATTAACTATTATAAAGGGTAAATAATTATGAAACAAACATAGTTTACATTTTGACTAAAAATAAGCGTTGCCACTCATTGATTCAAAAAGTTGTCCTGAGTGATAAAAAACTATCTTTAATGACCTTAAACTGTCTTAAGTCATGTTGAATATTTTTTTAAATAGACTAACCAATATGAAATACTTTATTAGCTTCAAAAAATCAAACTCTTTAACAGAAATGGTTATAAAAATAAATGTTGAAAATAAGTAAATTTAATCACACCCAAAATCTACAAAACAATGGTCTTAGAATTTTAAAAACTAGAAAAATATTTTTGATTTTTTTTTAATTCAATCTGTCCTGAGTTATCCAGAGTTGTCCTTATTCATTCTAAGATTTTATTATTTTGAATACCATGAGTTTGTGGTAACCCCAGTAATAAGTAAATATTTATTTATAAAATAGTGGTAATCAATTCAACCTGAAACTGGATTTATTTACTTTATTTTTATAATGACGGAGTTCATAGTTGTGATAGGTTTGTATTTAAAAATTTTAATACCATAAAGTATTAAATCAAACTTCTTTGAGATTAAATAAATTTAATTACTAATAAAGTTCCATTAAAGCTCAATATTGCTTACTGAACTTATTACAACTATTATTAAAACTTTGAATTATGATTTATTGCGTTTTTACTGCAATCTTTATACAAGGCTACTACCTAATTTACATTATCAATACTTTTAGAATATATGCAAAATTTAAAAAACTTTTGTACCTTTGAAAAAAGTCTACAAAATTTTCATTTAAGTATTTAAATATTTAAATGTTTTTGAACAAAAGGTTAAATCTTAATTTGTATTTTCAGGTTGCTTTTATCATAGAAAAACTGCTGAGCTACTAAGTCATAAGTAAAAAGTTTCTTTTCAGCTTGGTTATTATATTCAATCTAAAAAATAACAGTTGGTTTACATCTTAGAATTTAAAACTACTTTTGATATGTATGTAATAAATTTAGGAAGATTTTAATTGGTACCATATGGAGAGATAAACTAAATCAGTTACATTTAACCATTTAAATATATTTTAATATATTCTAAAGATTTTGTTTCAAAGTCTCTATAACTAATTTTAATTAAAAAGAATAATCATGATAAAACTTAAATTCAAATTGTTGTAAAAAACACTTGTCTTATCTTTTGAACCTTGATCTAACCTGCTATATCAAAAATTTAATAAAAGTAACTTATACTTAATCCACTTTAATCAAAAATTACCAGAAACACATTTATCCATAACTGATATTAAGAATTTGATTGTTAAAAAAATTAAATTTAGATACTTACTTAACTGAAAAGAAAGGAAACAAAATATTATAAAACTTAATATTGACTAACCAGTGTGCCTTGATATTTTTTTTCTTTAGCTATACATTTACACTTAATTAATAAAAATTAGTAATTAGTATTTTTTAAAAAGACTACATTTTATTATTACATTTATTTTTTTAACAATTATATACAAGATTAAATAAACTTAACAATGAAAATGAATAATTTTATTGACCAGCAATTAATTACTGGGTTTTCAATTGGTTCTGAGAAGTTCCTGTGAGATTTTCACAAGTTCAAGATTTTAGATGTATTTTTAATATATAACTAATTTAATTTTAAAAAGGATGTTATAAATAGCATAACATTGATATAGATACAGTAAAGCTACTCTAAATATGTTTTTAAATATAAAAAATATATAATGATAATAATATCTATATAATGTACTTTTAGTGTGGAGTCAAAATTTCATTACTTTACATGTAAAAGTTGTAAAAATCCAGCATGTTTTTTAAATTGTCAAGCTTTAGGTTTATAAAGTTTTTTTGCAGCTCTGTAATTATCATAAAATAAAGAAAATTAGATATGTTATATACTTTAAATGTTTTAAATAACTTCATAGAAAAATAGTCTGAGTTTTAACAAAAATTAAACTATCTCTGCTTGGACTGAGTTTCTTAAAGATCATATTTGAGTTAGTCTATATCAGCTTAAGTTTAAAAAAACAATTAGTTACCTTGGGTATGCTGACTGTTTGGTATTCCTGTTAAAAACACCTTAAGTGACTTGATATTTAAAAATGAACACAAGGATTTTTCAGAAATCATGATTTAAAACAAAAAAGTGAGGACACATTTTAAAACTCAAAAGCCAGTGTTTACCAATTAGATAAAATGTTATATACTACTTTATCTACTACAAATAGTGAATAAAAACTTTAATAGTCAGTTCTACATGACATATTACCATATTAACTCTTTGAGTGATAAAAAATTGTTTAAGCTATTTAAACTGAAAGAAAAGATATAAAAACTTCTACATACATTGACTTGAATGTTTTCTTATTAATTTAAACAATATTTTCAATAACAAAAACATACTTAAGTTCCAGAAGGTAATGCAAAGGATCAATCAAAGTCCATATAAATAACCAAATAGAAGAGCTTCATATTCTTTGTATATTAGTAATGTTGTTTTCTAAATACAAAGTTTATTGTTACAATGTAAACAAAGTCCATTTTGTGTTTAACATTCGTGTAAACAAAAATGCTATTTGATCAAATACCAGGGACTGAATATTGAAGTCGTTAGACAATCTTAATTCTTTTAGAGGTATAAATACATTTAAGATTTTAAATCAACTTATGTTAGTAATCAGTTTAAACAAATAAAGATTGGTTATTAAATAATTATTCAATAAAATAATTTATTTTAAACGTAAATTTATACTATAAACTCAGAGAGTTAACAAAATTAATACTTTAACATGAATAAAAAATTATCGTACAATAAAATACTATTGCAAACTTAGTGAGTTTAATAAAATAAAACTTCAAAATTATAATTAAAAGAAAAATGAGAAATATTTGCAATTTATAACTTCATGAATCTTTTAGTTTTCTTTTATACTTGAATAAACTTTTGCCATTTTTTACGTTCATTGAGACGTGTCTGCTAGAAAGTAAATACAGAAATGTTGTTGGATTGTTAAATTATAATTTTTAAACTTTAAGTTTATATCAAAAATTTTTTGCTTAATTTATTTAACAAGTAAATTAGAAGTAGTAGAATAAAAAAAAATAAACACTTTTAAAACTTGAACAGTTTTATTATATCTTTTAAAGATTACTTTTAAAGTTTAAAAGCTGTTTCAAGGCGAAGTTTAAAAGGACAAGTTAGTATTCAATAATTGCTTAATATAAAATCGTTTTACAAACTAAAATGCTTTATTTTAGCAAAAATATAGTATGTTACTAAAACCTAAGATAAGATTCTATATTAAAACAGTAAGTATTATGATACTTTTTTTTCTCTTACCAGTCTGCAAAAATAAGCAAATCTTTAAAAAGTACACCTAAAAGATGTTATTTCATATATATTTAAAAAATAAGCATAATATAGTTAGTAAAAAGTATTATTTTATTTTCTACAGCTTCTTAAAAGGTGTAAAGAACTTAAACAAAACCAAAGTTATAATACTAAAACTACTTAAACATTAGATACAATTCAAAACACTTTTCAACACAATTCAAAACAAAAAAAATGGGAATAAATAGTTGGTCTCTTTAGAAGTACAAGTTTTCTAGTTGCTTAAAAGCTAAGGTAGGTATCAACAAAACTCATGTCGACAAAACACTTTTAATCTTAATTATAGATGTTTATTTATAGTTATATTGTAAGTCTATAAACTATAATGGTTTTATTTTGAACTCTGAAAATATCAACTAGTTATTCTAATCGGTTTAAAACAAAGTATAAACACGAGTTTCAAATAAGTTAAATTTATCAATTTTATAACTAATGTTTAAAAGTAGTCAGATCTATCAACCACACAAATAACGTCATCACTATAAATTGATACTTTATTTTTAAAAACATTTTTGAAAAATAGCTTAACGAAAACTTCTAATTTGTATATGAATAAATATTGTGTACAACTTAATAAAATCTAAAATTTATTATGAATCTTCCTATGTTATTATTAAAAATTATTAGGTGAATGTCTAATTCCTATGAACAATAAGTTAAGACTGAAAAATAGAACTCGTAGTAAAACTAAATTAGTTAAATTTTTGAATAGTTATTGTCATTTGCTATACAGTAATCACTAATTACTAAATAGTAAACAGACTAAAGAAAACTTCGGTAACAAAAACAAACATTTTGTTTGTTGTCAAATGTTGACAACAGAATTTCACATATAGTTTCAAAAAAAAATTCCATAACGAATATAATTAGGTTAAAAATGCTTATTTTTAAACACATGCTTTTAAATATTTTAATACACAATTAGATTAATAATAATAGTGCCTTGATCATTAACAGAATTAAAAGTTAATTCAACGTTGATATTTTTATCTAAATTTGTTTAAAAAATATTTAAAAGAATAGTTTAAATAACTGTTTAGATATCAATTTAGTTTTAGAATTTAAATTGATTTAAAAGTTTACAAAACTTATAATTAGCTTAATAATTCGGAATTTATAAAATAAAGTAAACACAATAACTTCAATTAAAAAAACTGTTATTATTTATTTAGCTCAAGGTGAAATATCTTATTATTATTTACAATAACAAAGTAATGACATATCAGTAGCTTTTTTCGAAATTTAAAACTTAAAAATTGAACATTTAGTTTAAAACGGATTCTACATGTATTTTTATTTCAATAAGATTAATCTGAATAAAGTTTATATTTAACTGTTAGCACGAATTTAATTAACAATGTGCTATAAACATAAAAAACAAGAAACTTTGAAATCATTGAATTAATTGAGTTTAGTCACTGCTCTGTTACATTGTATGACATTTTAACTTGAGTTTTTGTGAGTTTATGCCATAATAAAACGTACTATTTGATAAAAAAATAATATTACATTATAAGTCAATTAATAAACTAATAAACTAATTTATAATCATATAAAACAGTTTGTTGTTTTTATAAAATTACTTTACATGACATTACCAGTTTGCAAAATTTTAAGAAAAATAACTGTTAAGACAAAAAATCCCGTCAATTCTTGTTTTTATATAATTGATTAAAAATAGTTTAATAAATTAAACCTCTGAACTGTCTACTTTTTAAAAGTATGAGAATATTTGTTTACACTGTAAACCTACTAAATTTTTTTTTTCAAATACTAAGTTTATTAAAAAATAAATACATCGATACCAATAGCAAATTACAAATATGATTTAACATTAGCGTTTTATTTTATAATTGAATATTTTCAAAACTTTTTCCGTTGTAGAACACTTAAAAAGTCTTTAACTTAATCAAATCTACATAACTACAGTTTGTTCAGATAAAAACTGATTGTTAGTAACAAAACAAATCGCTTAGTTTTATTTTAAACAAATAAAGAATCTCTCTGTAAAGCAGCTGTTATTTTTTCTGGAAAAGAGAGCTGTATAATTTTCCGTAGAAAACTAATAAAAAGAAATATAAACTTTATTCATAAGTTACTTAAGGTTTACTACCGAATTTTATCAACACAAAAGTTTTCAATAACAGCTTCAAATAACAAACTAGTATTTATAAAACCTTTTAAAAATTTGAACACATATCTATTTAATTAATCACATTTAAACTATAAATATAATTTCCAATATACGTACAAATTCTTTATTTGGCTTGACCATATTTTCCATACTTTATACTTTATAGCTATTTATGTGACTTAACATTAAATTCACATTGGCACAAACGAAATGCTATAAAATATGGCAAATATGGCAAGGACTTGTTTGGTTAACGTTTTTTATTTTTAAACATTTTTGTAGTAAACTACATAGTTTTTATCTTATTATATCTAAAAAAAGACTCATTTTTATATTTAGAGTATTAATAATTTATACACTGACCATTGGCTAAATGATTTTTTGCAATGTTTTAAAGTTTTATCTTTTATAAAACGAAGACACTTGTTGTTAAACACATTTAAAACTCGCATTCCTTTGTATTTTTAGATATAGATAAATATAATTGTTGTTTATATACAGAGTTTAGAAGATTTAGATTTTATTATTATATATTTTTCTTAGGTAGTTTAGTCGTAAAGAAGGTCCAAGTTTTAAAAATTTTTACATTTTTAAAAAATAATAGTTTTTACTTTCTAGTTTTTATTGAAAATATGATATCTGAATAATTTTTAATAATTACTCTTGTTAAAGATTTATTTATTTTTTCGTAGTACAATCTATATTTTTTTCAAAACTTTACGGAAAATGTTAAGTTTAATTTTTCAACACATCTAAAAGAAATAATGAAACAATCATGCTTTTTAAATTTGTGATACACTGATTTAAATAACAATTATATTTAATTATTTCAATTTAAAACATGGAAAAAATATTGTTTTATCAAATAATGGTTTCTAGAAAAAAATCATAATAGTGATAAAGAAACGTACAAAGCAAGATATTTTTTTTTATTTAAAGTGTCAGATGCTAAAATTAACTTTTGTTGGAATATGAACTTTAAATAACTTAAATTCGATTTTTAGAATGATTAAAGCTTGATAAATATTATTTTTTTAATTTTATCAAAACAATTTTAAATACTAAATATGTTAAGTTCAAAATAAATGTTGTAAGTTTCAAAAATTTTTAAACTGTCTATAAGCATTTAACTTTGAGTATAATTTTTTTCTAACTTAGTATTACTAATCCCTGGTTAGCAAAATACTTTGTGTAAAAATTTTGTGGTAACCTGTTTGTTTTGTTACTGCGCATGCTCAGAAATACAACATAACATTCTTTTAAAACTGTTACACAGGTATACAGTGCAAGGCAAGCCAATGAAAGGTATGTGATAGAATTATTTTATTATGAACTATTTTAAAGAATAACTTGAAACTGCATTATATATCTCTAAGTGTTTGCAATAACTTGTCTACATTACATCTATATATATGAATTTTAACTTTTTTTAAGTGATTTAGTTTATTTATAGACCAAAGTAAAAAAAAAATATTTATTTATTTATGTAGACTACTCATTGTATTTACTACATATGTTCATTTAAACATATTAGTTAATTTAATTTCAAACTTTTAATTCATTACCTATATTTATAATCAAAATAAACTAAAATTAGTCAATAAGTTAAGAAAGTCATAGTTGATTAAGGTTATTGGGTAATTTTCTAGGATGATGTAGCACCAATATCAAAGTGAAAATATTATACACTTTCAATTTCATACTTTGATAAGAATAAGATATAGAGTTGAAATATAAGGTACACAATTACTCAAATTTGAACAGAAAACTTTATTTTGATGATTTTTTTTAGTTATTATTTTATTTTTATTATCACTGATACCCCTAACCCTTACCCTTGATTTGTAGCTTTTTTTTTAAGTCTCTATGATGAAGGTTTGGATTTAGAGCTTTTCATTTCTATACTTTTCTTTTCAGAGTGTAAAATTAAAAGTGTAAAAAGTTTTTTTTTTGATATTGGTGCAACATCATCCTAGGAAATTACCAGTTATTGTAAGTAAAAATAATATTGATTTATTTCTGAACTATGATAAAGTTTTAATAAAATCTTTATAAGCAGAATTCTTCACTAATTTCAGTTTGTTGTTTTTCACAAATTACTAAATTTTAAGTTTAAGAAGAAAATTCACTAAAAAATTAATATGTGTTTTTACAACAACAAGACTTTTATGTGAATATGATTAAATCAAAAATGAATTATAAATTAAAATGAAGTTTTACACAAAATTTACATTTGGACTATATGGTTTTTAAATAGTCTTAATTGACAAAATTTTGTTAATTTTAGTTTCAATTACAATTTATATAAAATAGTGTTTCTTAATCAATTTAAAATGTTTTTATTTAGTAATTTTCATATATTAATAGTTGTATTAATAACTATGTTAGGTGCTACATGTTTTCCATAAAACCTGGAATCCTAGAAAAAGCAGGAATTTTGAACAAAAATCACTAAAAAACCTTTAAAAACATGGGATTTTAAACAAATTTTTGTTATATATATTCAAAGCTAGTAGAAGATTTTTCTTAACTCTGAGCTATTATATTCTATTTTAGAACTTGTTATATTGTGGTTTACAATATTTTATTCATTAGAAATAAAAGTTATTTCAACAGGTTTTTTTTAATGTATCAACACCTAATTTTTCTATTAAAATCCTAAAGACATGCAAAATATTTAATATTCCTAGATTGTATTGAACATTGCAATTTTTTAAAAATAAATTCAAAATACTATGTTTTAAGCTAGCTATAAAGTATTTAGAAAAAGTTTACTTCTCTTTTATTCACTTAAAGTTAGCTTCATAGTATTAATAAAACGTTATAAGAGGTAAAACGTTATTAGAGGTAGTTCAATATGGGCTAGTAATATTATTTTTGTATCAGAGTATTAATTTTTAACATATGTTTATGTCTCTTATTAATTTTATTGTTTAATACGATGCAAAATACTTATATTGACCTATTTACTTTTCTTTAATAATATTTACTTTCTAAATACAGAGTAGGAACTTTTTTTGGATTTTTTTTCAAGGCTCTAAAAAGTTTTTTTGTTACATTTAAATATTGAGTTATAGAAAATTTACTTACTGGAAAGATACAATAATAATACTCTAAAAGTGTTTAACAACAAATTAAGTTTTAAATATTAAAAAATATTTTTTGTGTATCAAGTCTACTCTAAAACTTATTATTTTCTATGTAAAATTGTAATCGAAAGCAAAATTTTTATCCTTGTTGTTAATTTCATTTTAATATTTAAGTCTATCCAAACCCCTTGTGCCTAACTTTTAAAAAGTTTTCTTATTCAAGGTTTTTATAGATAAACTGCAGGTTAAATAGTTTTTTAAAAATATTTTAGTTAAAATGGTCTAAATTATTTCAGTTAACTTTTTTTAAATTGGCAAAAAAAAAATATTATTGTCATATATTTAGACCAACAAGGGTTCTTGTTTAAAATCTCAGACTCACAGTTATAAATAATTTGAAACATTTAATAAATTGGTGAGTATGATTGATTTTCAAATCTATATATACTTAGTAATTTATCCATTTAGTATCCCTAATAGGTGGACATTTTACCTAGAATTCTAAAAAAATTGGAATTTGATATTTACAAAAAACTTTATACTATAGGAAAACAATTTAAAAAACTTGTTATTTTGAAAAAAAAACAATAAAGATAAGAAATAACTTTTGTATAAATACAAAAAATCTATTTTTTGAAATACATTTAAAGTAGTTTTGTACCCATTCAGTAATTTTACAATATTAAAATAATTTAATAAGTATTAAAATATAGTTAAGAAACCTGAAACAAAAGAAATTTCTAAAAGTCCATTAGCCACTGTTGTTGACTTTATTAATTTGTATTTATTATTCAAACCCATCTGAATTTTAAGCCATTAAGGGCCAATAGTGTCAATATCTACAAATGCTACAATATATCAACAAATAAGAATTTATATAAAAAATTTAAATTTTGAAAGTTTTTGTCAAATAATAAGACACCAAAAGTTTTATGGATAAATAGTATTTTTTCTCCACTTAAATAAAATTTACTTCTGATACTACTACAGTTAAATTAGAAAGGTCAAATAAAGAACTTTGTAGTTAACAAAATTACTGCACTTACATCTACTAAAACTTCATACAAGTACATAATGTAAAAAAAAAAAATTTCACATAATCCAAATTTATTTACTTGGTAATGATGACATCACAACAAACTTATTTCCTTGTCTTTTCATTTTAAAAATTTAAATATTAAAGAGGGTGAAAGTAAGTATTGATATATTATCAAACTAAAGAAACTTATTAAATCGTTATAATATATCACATTATTTAAGTTTTTATTAATTTGAATGTAACTGTATGCTATCAGTTTAGTTTACATACATTAACTGTTGAGGCCATAGAATGGTCACATCACAGTGAGTAAAAAACTGGTTTAAGGTCATAGGGGGTTTAGTCAAATTTTTTTACATGTATATCTTATTTTAAAGATCTTAAACTCAGCTAACATATGTTTTTACCCTTTTCTTATAACTTTATGAAGTATGAAGGAACAAAGTTTGTTAGTTTAATAGGTCTCCTATGTAAGGGCTAAGTTAGAAAAGGCAAAAAAAGACTATTTTATAGATAATATTTCTTCTGCTGTTTTTAAGAAATATTTTAAAAGGATTTTGAGTAAAATGTTAACTTAATATAGCAAAGAATTCTTATGTAATTTTTTTAGTTTTGAGTATTTTTTTCATAAAGAGATTTAAACAATACATTGCTTACACTTAAGAAGCCTTTATATAAATAAAAGAAAAGTTCTTAATACTTAATTTCTTTACTTTCTTTTTTATTAATTCTTGAAAAATCTTAAAAAAAGATTTTTTTTTATGTAATTTTAATTTTTAAATTAATACAATAGAATTTTTCTTGCAAAAAATATTTTCTAAAAGATTGAGGTCAATAGATTACAAAAGAAGGAAAAGATAGGTTTTAATAATTTTAGAGTTGTTGAGTAAATTGACCATAAAAAGGTTATTGCCTTTTAGTTTATATCTAAAATTTTTAAATAAATTATTATATTCTAAAAATTAATTAAGATTTAATATTTTATACAGATTTATAGTTTATACTTAAAAGCTTTCATATAAAAGTCAATGATAATTTTTTAAGAAAAACGTCTTACCCCCTTCCATATGCCCTCAAGTAGGTTAAAACAAAATTTTAAAACTTAAAAAAAAAATAAGACAGGGTTGCCACATAATAAATGTAAATCAGGATATAATGTTTTTTTTTTAACTCAGGCTGACCCAGGATATTTAAGATTTTTAAGTATCAGGACAGATTTTTTCTTTAACTTGAATGTTTTTTAGATGATTAAGGGCATAGGGGTGTCCACCTTGATTTTTACAACTTGATCTTATTTTACAGAGTTTAAGAGTTTTGTCTGAGCTATCAGAAATTTTCAACCGCTTGAAAAAATTCAAAGTATTTTTTGAGATATGAGCAATCAAAGTCGGTGACCTCAATAGGTTCCTAATGGAAGGGACAAACTAAAATTTCACTAAAAATCTATCTCCTCCTTCATTTTTTAAGTAATCAGTAATCTTCTTCAAAATTTCTTATTTGGAATAAATATTGTTAAGCGCTATTTACGGAAATAACATAAGTTGTCATTGCAAGATGGTACTGTTGAAATTAGTCCATTTTTAAGCTATAGAAGGGTAAAGTATTTTTATAAAGTTTAATTTTTGTTGGTTTTTCAAGTAAAATTTAATTTACTTTTAATCTGTTTCACAATTAACTTAAGTGCAACTAATCAAAGTTTGAGATTTTAATATGTTACACTTGAAAGGGATAACCAAAATTGCAAATAATAATTATTATTTAGATTTTAGAGGATATGATTTTGTAAGTACTTTAACTTATACAATCTAATTTTTTAAAATAATAGAAATTATTAATATGAGTAGTTTTAATATTTGAAAAGTGTATAATGTAAAGGGAAAGGTCAAATATTTTCTTTACAAAAATTAACATTGATTTGCTTTTATTTAAAGCATGTAAAGTTTTAAAATTAACATTGTCACAACCCAGTTTTATAGAATTTAAAAATAATTGTTTTAGATAGAAAATATGAAAATAGGTTAAAAATGTAAAAAAATGTTTTTATTTTTTCAAATTTAAACAGTTTTTGCTTTAAAAAGATTCAAATGTTAGTAATGAACTATCTGAAAAAATTTGAAAAAGATAAGTAAAACTAAAGAAGAATATTTTTTAACTTTTTTTTGATAACTTGTTTTGTAAGGAAAGTATTGAGCTCACAAATTTCGATTGCTTATAACTGGAAAGTATTTTTTTATCTAAAAATATTTGATAGCTATGATAAAAGTCTTCATAATAAGATTAACTTGTAATAAGCAATGTTTACCCCCTTATGGCATTATGCCTTTATGACCTTAAATAGTTTTCTAGATTTTAGGAAAAATCAGTCATGAAATGCTTACATTATTATGTTTTCTTAATGCAACAGTTTGGCATTTTATGATCATACAATTTTTTTTTTTTGAAAGTTGAGTTCATTAGCAGAAAAAAACAAGGAAAATATGTATTTTAGTTATTTTAGTTTTCTAAAAAATTGCTAATAAAAAATAATCTCAATATGTTTCCATAAGGACAAAGTGTATATAAGATGTGGGATGAGTCAAATATGCACAATGACAATTTTGAATAAAGGTCAAATATACACAAAAAGTCACTTTCTGCACTAAGGGAATTTTTAGCACAGAACATATGTGCCTGATGATGGGTCACTTAAGCACAAAATTTACAATTGCACAATTTTTCACCAAGGGTCAACTTTGCATAAGTGACAATTTTCCACACAAATAAAAAATACTATTCATAAAATAACCACCATATAAGGGTAAGGAGTAACAGTGATACTAAAAAACATAAAAGAAATAAAGAAATAATTTTAATAATATAAAGAAAAATAGTTACCAACTAAGGGTTAACAGTGATAGTAAGAAGAACAAAATAGTAATAAGTATATAGTTTACCAGTAATTGGTAATTTAATTTTTAAATAATACAATTAGACCTCAAATAGCCTTAAGAAGTTATAGAAATTTTTGACTGGTTGATTGGTAAAACAATACTTGAAATTCTCAGACATAGCTGTTTGTTAGATAACTTAATAGTCAATTGTGCAATGAAGTAACATTGGCCTGAATAGAGATAGTTAAACAGAGGGTTGATGATAAAAAACCCACAGTCTAACTTTTTAAAGCTTTTGTTGCACTTTGATTGTTAACTATTTCTATTGTACAATTTATAACAACCATTTGTAAACTAATATACATTATTATTGTAGACTTATTTAAGTTAAAACTTAAAAGTGATAAAAGATTTATAAGTAATTTTTCGTAGAATAAATATTTAACTCTTTCTGTTTACCACACTAAAAAATTAAGATTTTAGGTGTTTATGCTCAAGAAAAAGCATTATCATAAATTTTGGAGTTTTCTTTTACAGTTGACAAACAGTTTTATTCTTAAGAACAAAAATTATTTTCAATGATGTTTTATTTACATTTAAGTAATTTAAAGTACTTTTAAGTACAATTAAAGTGAACTTTAACATTATATTTTTATAGATATGGCTGAGAATACGAAATACATCAGAAAACACCCAGAAAATGCTGTTTCTTATTAATGGCTTTATGAAGGTAGTTTATTTGTATTAAACATGTTTAAATGTAACTTGTTGTAATTTTTTTACATTTGATTTAAAGTTGGCTAGACTAACAAATAATTTGTTTGCTACTTTTTGTTTCCTTAGTTTTCAATGTAATTACAATCAAAATATAGTATTTGAGAATTTTGGCTAAATATTTTTTTTTAAATATAGGAGCTATAATTTCTTAACCTCTTACACTTCGATTGTCTTAAATTATTTAATTTACAAGTTAAGTCAAACAGCTAAAGTTATTAAATTTGCAAAATAGTTTTGTTTATAGCAACTTTGAAAACAAGGTCAGTTGTGGCAATACACTCGTAGCCACAATCTTAAATAAATTATGTGTGTGGCAGATTTTAATCAGCTAAAAGCCACACGTATTTAACATACACATATTCCCTATGCTTGCTTAAAGTAATCAGGTTTGTTGAGTTTTCAGCTCTACATTTTTGTATACATTGAATATCATAAGAGCACCTGTGGCAAAGTTTGAATTGATTTGAATAAACTTTTAGAGGAGCTTGGCTTATTATTTAGCATAACTGTATAAAACCTAAAAGTAACCCTTGAAATTTTAAGTCTAAATTAGTTTTACATGTGGTAGTTATAACAAAAATTCATTGTGCAGAATTTAAAAATACTTAAAGAAAGTTTCACAGAAGCTTTTATTTTAACTTACTGAAATTTCTTATTTTTTGTTAGCTTTAAGTTTTTTGAAAAAATCATAAGTGCAGAAGTAAAACTTTCTTCAAATCATTTTAAATTTCTTTAAATGTTTCTTTTTGATAATTGCCACATATCAAGCAACTTTAACTTTAAAGTCTAATTTTTATAGTCCCATACAGTTTACATCGGGGTGTTATCAGAAAAAACCAAGCCAAGTCTCGCTAAAAGTTCATTCAAATCACTTTGCCCAAGGTGTTCTTATGATAATTCATACATATAAAAGAAATACAGCTAAAATATAAAAAAACACCTTTTTATAGCTCCCCAATGTATATGCAATACGTGTGTAGGTGTGTGTATTTATGCTTATCTGCTGTGTGAACATAATTAATACTTTTAACATACATGCTAGCATTGTTGTACAAAAATTGAAATTTTATAAGCTAAAAAGTACAAGCTCATATTTGAAAAAAAGTTTTAATAAGATTTACGTGGTAGAATATTAACTTTAACTTGTTTTTATAATAAGTTTATATTTTAACTAAACAGGGAATAGAAGCCGGAAGATGTCCGTCAATTTGCATCAGATCATTTCTTACATCCTGGAAATCCCATAGAGATCAAAGAGTAGGTTTTTTAAATACTTAATGTTGCAATAAAATTATAAAATCTATATAACTATAGATGCAGGTTGTAAATTCATGTAGTACTACTGTATTCAGAAATTGTTTTTATTTTGATAAAACCACCTAAGCTGGTCCTCGTTTATCTCTTAACAGGCCGCAGTTTTTCTGGACTTAATCGCGTTTTAATGATTATGTTTTAAAAATATCCAAAAATGTTTCAGTTCAAAGCTTTTGAGTTGAAGTTTCGTTAGATTTTGATTTATAGTTCACATGTCATAATTCGTGGTCAACGTAATCTAAATATTTAACTGTTTCGTTAAAGTCACCAAGTTTTATTGCTCATTTCTTACAGTTACACTATACATAAATTATTGTATTGTATTCAAACGCCCATTTTACATTAACTCTTATTAGGTAGCCAAGCAACAAGACAATACTCCCACCAAGTGTCGATTCCTATCAACATATGATGTTTCAACCAATCACATTGACGGATTTGTTTTGGTTGAGATTTACGCAGTTTCGACCAATGAAATTGGTGGATAGTTAGATGAAACTTCAGCCAATAACGATGAAGAATCAGATGATACTACCTCCAGTGGCGACAGTGTTTAAAAAGGAAAATTTCAATGATTTTCTTTGTTTATTTTATGAATAATATGATAGATTTTGTTTGCTCTAGTATGTTAAAGTAAAAAATAATTACCTTTGCGAAAATATATTGAACAATTTCATAAATGAAATATTTTTGTTGGAATTAATACTGATTTATTTACTGTGAGTTTTTAGTATTTTATAAAAACTGTCTCTTTAAATTACAATACAAAGTTTTTACGTGTATAATGCTTTAAAATACTTTATTAAATTTTGTTTAAATTTTAAAAGCAACTAATAATAAAAGACCTATGACCAATCTAAAGCTGTATCAATCATTTTTCACCGTTCTTTAAACTTTATTTTTATTATGAAAATGAAAATTTACTTCAAAAATTTTAAAATGAAATTACTAGTATACATTTTAATAATAATTTTGTCATAGTATTAAATCTCAACAAGTTTTATTAAGTTCAACAACTTAAAGCAAATAAATATAACTAACTATAGTTTTTGTAGCTATGTTTTTTTTGAATTTTTTTAGTGTATTTAACTAATAAAAAAACTCCTTATGTTTGTCTTTGCATTTTTATAACTTTTCTTATCATTGACCATTCATAAGTTAAGATCAGTTTTCAGTGGAATATTTCGAATAGACTTTTACTTAATTTAAAATCAGCTTTTATAAATATTTTTTTCTAAAATTGTTAAAATGTGCATTGTCCTAAGTTTTGAATAGTTGAAATAAAGTTATTGAATTCATCATTTATTTATTGCTTCAAATCTATAATTGAGAATTTTAAATGTTTCTACCTTGACATATTTCAAACAGATTTTGTAAAACTTCTCTATTCCTCGGACTTTTACCAAAAAAAAGTTATGCAGCCCAGATTTATAAAAGCGAATTATTGTAATTTATAAAAATTGTATTGTAGAATTTAATGATACATACATTTAGATAAGACAAAGTTTAAAGGTGTTTTAATAAAAAAGCATCACACAACCTAGAAATATCAGTAGCGTATTTTTAATAACTTTTATTATAAAAAATACGCTACTGATATTTTTAAAAAACTATTTATTATAAAGCTAGATTTTCACATTTTTTTTCAATCAATAATAACGTTGCAACTCGGAGCTTTCTGTTGGCGGTCTACAAGCCGTACATTGACCACCTATGATGCTATAATTTGTCAATAAATTAATACGCTTTTTTGGGTACTGGTATGTATTGAATAAAGTCGTTTTGCACAAAAACAGTTTTACAATCAATTTTGCATGGTGGCCTTTGTGCAACAATGATTAAATTAAGAAAATAAGAGACTACATTAAACTAAAGTCTTGCTGTTTTTTAACAACCTTAATAAGATATAAAACAAGTATTAGTGTAAAATTAAACATTAAAATAAATTAAACATAACTTAATAAATATATAACTAGATAGAAATATAATAAATTTAAAACATAAGCTGTAATATTGACTCTTGTGTAAAAGTGGCTGCTCATGCAAAAGTGATAATATGCAAAAATGCCAAACTGAGCAGAAGTTTTATAAGTCGTTCCACACCTGATCAAAAAAGCTCTTCTAAAAGTTTTAGCTGTCAAAGTTGTGCATGCCTTGAAATATCTTTTATTTATTTTGAAGTAAAAAAAAAGCATGCAAAAAAGTACAAGTTTCTCACTTTGTTGGTCGTTTGATTTTCTTAAATCGCAATTTTAAGCGAAACTCAGTTTGTCAGTCGAAATCAAACAACTAGAAAAAAGTTTATGCAGCGTTTTTAACTTGAGCATGAATATTGTTACGCGCTTAAAGGTTTTCGGCTCCTACGACTTTATTAGGCGTTCGTTTAACGACTTTTAAGACTCGGACTTAAAATATATTAGATTGCCGCCTCTTCATAAAACAGTTCCGATCTAGCATAGATCTTAATTGATTCTTCACAAACCTGTTGCATTTTTCAGTCTGTAACCATAAATGAGATTTTAGTCAAGCACTTTTAAAGACTTAAGAAATTCTACTAAAAAAAAAAGATTTTTTACTTTCCTTGTTTTTTACGCTTTCCTGCTGAACTTAAAGCGCTTTTGTGTTTTTCCTTTTTTTTTAAGCAACTTATTAACAGACTCACCTGCAGTATGTCCGCAAATAGAAAACGCAATATACAACCTGACGGAGGACGAGATCTTCCCGGGAGTGGAACTGACGTTCGAGTGCGAAGACGGGTTCGCCTCCAGAGGCAACTCCACTGTCGAGTGCACTTCCGACGAGTGGTCGGAAAACGCGACCTGCGAAAAAGGCGAGTTTTCAAAACCGTTTTTTTATTATTATTTCGGCGTTCGAACAAAAACTGTCTAAAAGTTTTCTCCTTGGTTTCAGCTAAAGAATAGAATGTTATGCTCGTTTAAATAATTGTAGAACAGCACTAAGTTTTAATTAAGAAACTCCACAATGTTTTCAAGTTAAAATTATGCTTTTCACAAATGCAGCTCTAGTCTGTTAAAATAATTAAGTATTTGTTGCAGTTATTTTATTCCAATATTTTTGTTTATTTTTTTCAACTTTACTTCTATTGATTTGTTTATAGTATGTTTCGAATTAGCATTGAAATATCGAATAGCAAAACTGTTAATTCAACTTCTTAATTTAAGAAATATGGGTTATAATTGCCGTTTAACATTTTTTGCTTGTATTATTTTATAACTCAAGCTATTACGACCTAACAAAGCTTGTTGTTGCATCAAAGCAATGATACTTTTGTTAAACAACTTAACTTTATTGTACCAATAGTATGTGAAGATCCACCAAAAATCAACAATGGAAAAGTAGTTGAGGAAATTAAAAATCTTTTTGTCGGAGACACCGTAGAGTACAAATGCAACAGTGGCCACTTTGCTTACGGAGACAACTCCGACAAGCTTGCAACGGAGTGTCTCAGTGACGGAAATTTCACTTTGCAAACAAAAGATTTGGCTCAGTGCGCTAAAATCGGTTAGTTTCGTTTGTTACTCAGTTTGATCATAGTGTTTTTTCCAAAAGTTTCAAACAAATATTAATCTGTTTTTATACACGTTTTACTAGTTTTGAGCTTCTAAAAAAAGTGTTGTTTTTTGATAAAAGCATGTAGTTATAAGTATTCATAAAAATTTATATCCCGGACAAGATGTTAAAAGGGGTTCGACCAAAAGGTACTTCGTGCACCAGGTTCTAATATTAAACATTTTTTGTTTAATAAACTATAACAGTTTAAGCATCAAAATTTTCTTTAGTATCATATCTTCACACCAGCGCTTAACCAACAGCGGGTTCTTTAGCAAAAAATCTCAAAATAATTTTCTCGTTTCTCTCACAGCGTGCAGGCGCCCCGACAAACCGACGGACGGGAGCTTCAACGAACCATTGAGGAGCGAGTACGCCGCGGGGGAGACCGTCGCCTTCACCTGCGCCAGCGACAAGTTCCTCCCGTCGCCCGCCAACGGCCGGATCGAGTGCGGGACGGGCGGTTGGAAGAAGAAGGCCGCCTGCAACCGATGTGGGTTTTGTCGTTTCGTTTTCTTGAATTTTGTTGTTTTAAGCGAAACCTTTGAGCGAAACTCAGTTTGTCAGCCAAACTTAAACAACTAGAAAAAAAAGTTTTTAACTTGAGTATGAGTTATTGCTACCCGTTACGCATTCAAAGATTCTCGAATCCTTCGACGTCATTAGACGTTCGTTTAAAGACTTTAAAGATTTTAGATTACCGCCTTCATAAAACCGCTCTGATCTAGCAATTTGTTCGCGCCTTACAATAATTTCAACATGTTTTTAACTTTTCTCATCACAAACCCGTTTTCCAGTCTGCGCCACGGTTCCCAAAGTCAACCTGGCCACCGCCAAGGTCATCGGGTCGACGCCGCCCATCCACGGCACGAGGATCGAGTACCAGTGCAACAGCGGCTACGTCCCGAAAGACAAGCAGTCGGTGGTTTGCGGCGCGGTCAGGAGCGGTCAGATAGTGGTGGACGGCATATTCTGCAACGCAGGTCGGTTTGGGTTGTTTTTTACTACCACTGTTACCACTATCCCATATGCTTAGGTTCTCTAGCTCAATGAAAAGTAAATATTTCAATTTAAAGAAATGACTCAAACAAAACATTGAAAATCCATAATACTTTATCATGGCCTCGAGCAAACAAACAAGTTTGTTGGCAGCAAAAAGTCATCATTCATAACTGGGCGAAAAGTAAACTTTACTTTTATTCTCAGACTGCTTCGAGCTCAAAAAGTCCACCAAGCTCTTCAGCAGTTTCGAGGAGGCGTACGACTGGTGCGTGGACACGTTCGACGGGACCCTGCTGCAGAACACGTTGAAGTTCAAGAACAGGGGCTACCACAAGTGAGTGGTTTGTAAGTTCGTGTACCTGGCCGAAAAAGCTCGTCTGAAAGCAGCATTTTAGTTGTCAAAGTTGTGCTTTGTAGAGTTTTTTTTCAAGTTAAAAACAATGCAAAAAGTAAAAGTTAGTTAAAGTTATTGTTATAGGTTTACAAAACTGCAAAAACATAAATGTGTTAGATGTACTTTAGCCTTGCGGTTTGTATTTTAATGCAACTGTAACATGTTTAATTAGCCGTTGTATAGATATTAATTATAAAAGTGTACTTGTAAAAAAAACTTAAACTCCAAGTATGTCAGCATGCTTAAGTTCCGAGAGGCGACGCGTGATGACGTCATAGGGAGTTAATTGTTTTAATAGGTGTACATACATTTCCCACCTGCAATTAATTCGGACCCGCAAAATTGCCATCCGCGCCAACTTTTTATTTATACAACCAATTTTGTTTTATCAATTTTATTTTTACTTCCCTTATTACCCCTATCCCTTGCCTCGCACTCGGCATAGGCGGTTCTTGAATTTGTCCGGTTGATGAAATTGATCGCGGGTTGGAGCTGAGCGTTTTAACATGCACGAAATAAATAAAACTCAAAAAAGTATTACAACTGAACAACGAAGCGTGACGCGGCTGCTCACGTCGCCTTGCATGACGTCACTTTGCATGACGTCACGCTCTAGGTTGCCGGTTTTCGACCTTCCGCGCGCCTAAGAAAAACTTCCAAAGAAACAAACCTTTTAACCCTCCGCGACCCCGCCTCCGCTTAAATCTTGTTATCTGAATTTTATATAGAGCACTTGTTTCTCAGCGTTAATATTTTAAAGTTTTGTAATTTTTACTGGTGATTCAGTTCAAAAAACAATTTAAAACACGGGTCATTTTACCCGTTTCAAATCAAGGTTGAAGTTTTCTTACAAAAGACTTTAACAGATCTATGTAAAAGTGTTTGTTAAAACATGATTAATCTCTATGAAACAAATAAAAAGTTTGTGTTTGGATCTACTCTTACTTCTTTTATCGACTTTTCAACGCGCAGCCGGATAAGGTATCAGATGGCGAAGTCGCCTTACGGCGCCTGGACGGGAATATGGAACGAATGGTTAAATAAGGGCAGAGGCGCGTACAAGTACATGTTAGGGGGCACGGCGAGCATAAAAACTTTCAGCGACAAGAGCCAGTTCAGGGGCGACGATATCGCTTTCAGGTTAGCGAGGGTGTTTGTCTAACAAAAAAAAAACTACTAAAGTTTTGTTGAAATTAAAACTACTAAACGAAACTTCATACAGATAAAATTAATTTTTTTAACTTGAATTTTTCGAATAGATCAGTTTACGTTCGAATAATTTTACTTTTATCTTGCTCAAAGCTTGTTAAGAAAATGAATGTAAACATGTTACTTCATGCTTTTATTTTTGTATATTACAAATACATTACGACTTAAAAACTTTATGATAAAAACATACAGTTGGGCTCTATTTTTAACACAAACGACCGTTTGAAACCGCAATGTCGGACACAACTGCCAGTTCTTTACGTTTTCCACGTGTTTTTTTTTTCCGCAGGTGGTCGCCAGACTCGTTCGACGCGCTCATGCACCTGGAGCTGGTGTGGCACAAGGGAAAGCAGGAGTACGTCTTGTTCAACAGGAAGGACGTCCCCAACAAGTGGGCGTACTGCGAAAAGCTGAGGCCGAGATGTTTCACGCGTTCGTTTGTTTTATTTGCAGTTCGCTTCACTCTGATTTTTTTCGTTTGTTTTTTTATCGTTGGGTTATTTTAGTTGGAATTTTTTTTGTTTGATTTTTAAGTGAAATCTACGGCGAAAACGCGCAAGTTGCCGCCCCAAAGTTTGCGATTTAAATTTGTTCCGAGCCAACTATTAGTTGTTCTTGGTTTACTTTAAATAGCAGCGCAAAAATGAGTGACGTGATTTTAAATTTAATGCTTTTGTAAAATTATTATTCAACGATAAAAATTAAAACGAGGGGTATAAGCTCGTTTTGAATCAGCTGTTATTTGCTCTTCATTCAGTCTAAGTCAGCGCAAAAGTGTCGAAATATTTAAAAACCATTTTCAATGTTCCTTGTGCGACAAGCAGCGCATCCCAGTTTACATTCTTCGCTTGTGAATTAAATCCGTGCTTTTTGAATTAAAATAGCAAACATGCAAAAATTCTTTTTAAATAAACCAAGCCCTGCGGCTCGCAAAGTATTTAAAGCTTTTTTTTTTGTTGAATCACAAGCAAACTAACGTTCATCAACGTGGGCATAACGATTAAATGCGGCTGCGTAACCTTTAAGTAAATATTTAAGACTAATTGACTTCGTAGTAACTTGATATTTTTACTAACGGCTCAAGTGCGCGTTTCTCATGTGCGCACTTTTGCGCTAACAACGCATTTTGCGCTTTTCGAGTCGCTGTTTTAAAAATGACAGACTGTGCTGTCATTTGACTAAATGCTTGTTGAATCGGTCTGGTATTCACTTGAAAAACTTACAAAAACAGCCAAGTACCGGTTCGAGTTTACTCCAACTAGAACAGACCAGAATACAGCCAGAAATTATTGCATACACAGGGGTGGGCAACTCATAGAAACGAACTTGAGAGCGGAAGGTCAGCTCTACCACAAGTAAGTTGCGTTTGTACATAACTACTTGGTATTTTGATTGACGAGTTTGCGACTCAACGTTGTCCGGCGCATGTGTTGATTTTTTTTTGCAACTTTAAAAACATTATAATCAACATTGTATGTAAAAGTTTTAGGTTCAAACAAAACCTTAAAAAATTAGAGTTTTCAGTTGTAAAACAGTAAAAATAATAACAGAATGATCAAGGACTTCACCAAAGGTAAACAATTTTGGATCGGAATTCACGACAGGATATACGAGGGATCTTTCAACCTGGTAAGCAACGACGCGGTGTTTTGGTCTTACAGGTTCGTTTGACTTAACAATATTCAAATTTCTCAAATTATCCTCGTCGCACGCCAGTTGTTCTTTGCGATTTGTTTTCGTCCTTATTTTAATTGCTGCTCACAAAAGTTTACCGACCGAGCGCTTAGAGTACATCTGGCAATGGTGATGAGTATTAATTAATAGTTTTGTTGATTTCTGTGAAGTAAAATAGCACACTTGAAACTTCTAAGCAGATTTTTAGATAAAGAAGAGTTTCAACGCTCGGTCAACACTGCAAGGTGTAAAGATGATCGCTTTTTGAATATTTGCTGCAGTGTCATGAAACAGAGCTGATTGAAAAGTTTTAAAAAACAGCTGCAAAAGTGAGGCTCACGCTTTTAGTGGGCCGTACCACCTTTTATTAGAAACTGTTAATTTGTTGCGATTAAACGGTCACGCGTCAGTGGTTATCGCTTGAAAAGGAACGTGACGTTCTGAAAGTGAGGGGAAGTCGGAGGAGAGATGTCGTTCCCTTAACAGTTTTCTTGATATAAAAATATACCGGTCAAACTTACTTTCGTAACAATAATATTATTCTTATTGAAATGTGCTGCTTAATTTCAGCCGTTTTCAAATTAAAGGGGATGGTTTCAGTTTTTTTTTTTGTTTATAACGATAAAATGGTCACATCAACGACTATTGCTTCAAAAGCGATTGCCTTTTACCTCTTCCTGCTACCAGGATTGGTTTACAAATTTTTAAGCAAAGTTTGAAACAAATCATATTGCTTTAAACTTATGTTTTTTTTTTGATTTCCTTAAAAATTAATGAAACTTCTCCTGGTGCCAGGAAGAAAATAAAAATCATTTTTCACGATGTGTTCCTTTTTTGATGTTCCACAATCAAAAAAATCCTACAAACCGATGAAAAATCGAGCTGACGGCTTCAATTTTGTTTGCGGCTGTCCAAATTTCTCGCACGAACGCTTTTAGTTTTGCGCAGGGCGGCCGCCCCGTTCCAGCGGAGCCGCTCTGGTTTCAGTAACTGCCGGTTTGAAGCAACGCGGTTGTTTTCAGAACTTTATTTTCATGTTTCGAACTGAAAATTCCGAAAAGTGACGGGTTCACCTGACAATTTCAACGTGAATAGCGTAGAATTTTTTGAAATTTATGTGATAAATTGACCTTTTTTTTTCAGGACCGGAAACTTGTGGAAGTGGGGTCCGGGCGAGCCGAACAACGCGGGAAAAGGTCCGGTGAGTAAACATTGTTTGGATAAAAATTACAAAATAATCCGCGCCGGTTTTCGCCTTTCAAAAGTTTGAGTGCACGGCTGCTCAAATTCCGACTATTTAAATTAAAAAAAAATTGAAAGGGCCGCAACAAAAAAATACAATGAATATTTGTCAAATATTAAAAGTACATTTGTAGTTCCTGCAAATGTTTACAAACATTTTGTTTTCACCAAAGCTTCAAGTATTTTTTGAGATACGGCTTTAATAAATTAAAACACAAAGTTGATTTTAGTAATTTCTAAATATCTTAAACATGTTTTAAATTTTGCCAAAAAGAAAAACTGGCTTGTAGATTTTAATAAGATCTACATATGTATGTTTCATTTTTTTCAACTTTGTATTACTTTTTGAGAAAAAGTATCAAAATTTTTCTTTAAGAATTTGAATTGTCAGAATTTTAATAGGCCGAATTTGAGTTGTCATGTAACCTAAAAGCTTAAATGGTAAATCGCTCAAAACGGAGCTTTGCGCACGACACACTGTTAGCTTGTTTGTTGGGGACTGCGAGTACAAAAAGCGTTAACTTTGTTGCGAAACTAACAAAACAAATTGAACAACTATTTTTCACCAGCACAACAAGCACCAGCAGGACTGCGTGATCGTGGCGATATTCGATAGTTCCCCGCTGCCGGTCATGGACGACCTTCAGTGCGACGGCAGCAACGACAAGCTCGGAAGGCTGACCGGGCTGTGCGAGATACCCATAAAGTGACAATAAACCGTGAAAATAAAAAGTGTCTGTTTTTTTAAGTTAATGCAATAAATAAGTGTTTAAAGTTTTAAATATGGGGAAGTACCCAGGCTGTGCGAGATACCCATAAAGTGACAATAAACCGTGAAAATAAAAAGTGTCTGTTTTTTTTTAGTTAATGAAATAAATAAGTGTTTAAAGTTTTAAATGTGGGGAAGTAACCAGGCTGTGCGAGATACCCATAAAGTGACAATAAACCGTGAAATAAAAATTGTCTGTTTTTTTCAGTTAATGCAATAAATAAGTGTTTATTTAAAGTTTTAAACATGGAAAAGTACCTGGAGTGTGCGAGATACCCATGAAGTGACAATAAACCGTGAAATAAAAATTGTCTGTTTTTTTTTAAGTTAATGCAATAAATAAGTGTTTAAAGTTTTAAATATGGGGAAGTACGTGGGCTGTGCGAGATACCCATACAGTAGCAATAAACCTTGAAATAAAAAATGTCTGTTTTTTTTAGTTAATGCAATAAATAAGTTTTTAAGGTTTTAAACGTGGGGAAGTATCCAGGCTGTGCGAGATACCCATAAAGTGACAATAAACCGTGAAAATAAAAATTGTCTGTTTTTTTTTTAGTTAATGCAATAAACAAGTTTTTAAGGTTTTAAACGTGGGGAAGTACCCAGGCTGTGCGAGATACCCATAAAGTGACAATAAACCGTTAAATAAAAAGTGTCTGTTTTTTTTAGTTAATGCAATAAATAATGGTTTAAAGTTTTATCATATTATAGGGGAAGTACCCAGGCTGTGCGAGATACCCATAAAGTGACAATAAACCTGAAATAAAAAGTGTCTGTTTTTTTCAGTTAATGCAATAAATAAGGATTTAAAGTTTTAAATATGGGGAAGTACCGAGACTGTGCGAGATACCCATACAGTAGCAATAAACCGTGAAACAAAAAGTGTCTGTTTTTTTTTACTTTATGCAATAAATAAGGATTTAAAATTTTGTTATATTAGAGGGGAAGTCCCTGGACTGTGCGAGGCACATGCTGGGCGAACAAGCGAATTGAAATGTTTTTTTTTTTGTGCTTTGTTAGAACATTTTCAGCTTTAAAGGTTCGCCGCGAGTTCGAGCTTGGAAGAACAAAGTTGAAGGTGAGAAGAAATTTTATGCGCCAAGTTTGACACAAAGTGCACTTTTCGTTTTTGTCATCGGTTTTTTCGGTTGATCGAGTTTATTTTTAAGCTACTTTGAAGTTTTGCTTAATTTATGATACTGCACGGAACCAACGGGGTGCCAAGTGGTTTGAGCGTGGCGAAGTGAATCGGAAAAACATCAGCTTCTGTTTCGGTTGAAGCAGTACGTTCCGGTTGCTTCTCGATCAAAGTTTCGCTTGAGTGGTTTTGAGGTTTGAAGTTTTGGCGGCAATCCGTATTATAATGTTATTTTCAGGATGAAGGTTTAACGAAATCATCTTTGTTAGTAGGCGACTTAGATGTTTTTTTGACTTACCAACAAGACCCTGACTAAAAGCTAAAATACTGTAAATGGCTTATATCTAAACAAATTAACTCACCAATCAAGTTGATTGTTAAGTGAAAGAATTAAAAAAATCTTGATATATGTATCATTTGGGACATGATGCGAGAACTAAAAAAAGTCTAAATTCTCATTTTTTCTATGGGCTTTAGCACCGACCAATTAAACCAAACTCGAAAAAATAAACATAATTTTATTTAGCATTGTCATCATGATAAAAAATAATGCAAAACGTTTTCAATAACAAAGAAACTGATTATTTTTTAAAATCTCGTCTCAGAAGATCTACAAAATAACGAGTGGCAAAAAGTTAAAGAACTTGTGGTAAAAAATCTGTCCCGGCCAAGTTTATCGATGACCTGGTACTTGTCAACATTGTCATTTAAAACAGAGGAAAAAAGTGAACTAGGTCAAAGTTATTTGATAAATTGTAAAAAAAGCTAATCAAAAGTTAATCAGTTTTTAAAAAATAATAAAAGTAGCAATATATGTGACCACTAAAAAACTATAAACCTAAAATAACTACATTGAACTTATTAAGTTAGATTCGGTTTTTTCGTGCACCAAGTCCTAGGGAAAAATATGTTAAGCTCTTTTATTTTTGTTTTTCAATAAACAAAACATTATTGAAATTGCTAATTAATTTATTTCTAAATTGAATATTAAATTTTTTTTAGATTTTTCTTGAGAAATTGGAGCAACTTTAATTGTTTAAGTTTATAAACTTTAGTATAGTTATGATTACCACTTTAACCTTGCCAAAATGTTGTTTACTTGTATTTAATATTTAGTTATGCTTAATCTAAGTTAATAAGGAGGTAAAATATCAATGTTCATAACATGTTTGATAAGCCTTATTTATCAAAATTCCTTTTCGCATCATAATAAAGACATTAGTTTTTTTTTTGATAATATGGAATTAAATTAGTATTTTTAAATAGTTTTAAATTTATAGCAAATAGAAGGAAATAACTTATTCTAAAAAAGAAATTCATTTTGCTTTAAAAAAATTAAATACTATTAACAATAAAAATACTTACTTGTTATAATCTAAAAAAACTACAACAAAATTATATCAACAAACATAAAAACTGCTTATTTTAAGAAAAAACTAGTGTTATTATTTATGATGTTAAGTTTTTCATAAATATATTTACATTTCAATCTGTTGATATATGTAGCCAGCTAAAATCGTTAATAGGAGAAAAATTTCAATAAACAGTATATACTTTTTATTTATTCAGGAAATTTAAATATGTAACTATTTCCAGCAAATTTTGATAAAAGCCAGATGATTAGTTAAAACTTATAAATACATACGCAAAGAAGTTAGTTAAAAACTACTTAAAACAATTTTTTTTATAAATTTTTCTAAAGATTGAAATCAGCTTAAAAAATTTAGAAGAAGTGATGCCCGTAACAACATTCTTACCGGTCATACTCATGAGTATTTCTACTTTTATTGCTTTGAATAAAACAAACAAAAACAAAAAATGTGTCGAATTGAAGATGTTTTGCTACCTTACCACTGATTAAACCACACTCGGTGATATGTTATTACCACCCAGTATGGGCTTAATCAAGGGCATGATACAAAGTGTATTGACACTTTAGTGACTGTAATGGGGATCGAACCCACAACTGCTGGTTTACTAGCACAACGACCTAACTGACAAAGCTAAGCTGCCACTTATGAACCAACACCTAAATGAGCTTATAAACTCAGTAGCTTATACTATTAAGAAAGAACTGAGCCAGGGGAGAAAATTTTAAGCTAAAGTTCATGTATGTCACAAAATAACAAGTATAGTTTAAGTGTACAGTATATATGTTAGCATGCACTTAAAAGAAAAAGTTTTGTGAATATTGTGTACATTAGAAGATTAAAAATGTATCATCCAAAAACTGAAAACACAGTATATTACAGCTTATAAAAACAAACAAAACCTGATGTTTACTTTTTAAATACTACTTTAGAGATACTAAATTTTAAAAACATTACTAAATAGAGAAAGTTTATAGTACAGACAAATTAAGAATAAACTAGAGTAGCATTTATTTTTGAAAACTAAGTATAAGTTAAAATCTAACATAACAAGAAGGAAAAATTGAAACAACTATATAGTACAACTATTATATATATATATATATATATGTATCTATCTAAATAAATATCGATAGAAAGTCTTAGCAGATGTCTTATCTAACCTTTTTTTAACAAAAACTGAAAACTATTAATCTAATTACTATTTAATAAAATTACTATAAATTGTTTAACTTTTTAATAGTATCTGTGTTATGTCAAAGTTGTTGTTTTTGAAGTACTGCCAGTTTACTAAAAACATTTTTTTTAGAATAAGAACTGTTCAAAAATACAACTAAATAAGCAATAATAGATGACCATGGAATATTTTTACAGTATAGAAATTAAATAAGTGCAAATTTTAAAAACAGAAAAATTAGTATATATAAAAATGCTTCGAGTGAATTAAAACTAACTAAGACCGGAATTAACTAAAATCAATTAGTTACAAAAGCTAAAAATTTTCATTTTTATTAGTATTTCATTTCCAAGTAATTAAAACGTCAATAACTTTCAAGTAAAAAGTTTTAATATTTAATACACTATTTTAAAGTTTGATCAGTTTATTTGCACATAAAATGTTCTGTTTCTACTTGGTCAACTTTATCTGAAATATCAGCAGCTTTTTAAACTTTAAAACCAGCCTTAAATTTAGAAATTTATTTTTTAATGATGCAGAAACTAATTATTAAGAAAAAAAAAAAACTAATGATATCACCTGGATTATTAGACTACAAGCTTTTGGTTGAATAAATGATGAAATACAATAGTTCATCTAACAAAAGAAATCTATTTTGTTTTAAGTTTTAGTTTTAAGTTTGTTTTTAACAAAATTATTTTTGAATGATTTAATCTTTTATGCTTTGACTGTTAAATTTATGAGAAAGTTTAAATGCCTTATTTATTTCTGAAAACAGAATAAAAACTCCATTTAAATAATCTTTAGTGTTTTTCTTTTTATGAGGGTATTTCTTTATTGTTACAATAAACAACTAACATAATTTATAAAAGCAAAAGAAAAATAATAAAATGTTTTTTATTTATTTTTTTATAAAGTAACTTAAATTCTAAAATCTTACTGACTTGTACTTAAATAGTTTGTTAGTCATCATATAAAGCTCATCACCATGGTCAATAGGCCATAGGTGTTAAACTACATTTTCGTCATTCAGATAACACTATTTATTTTACAACTTTAAAATTTAAAAAATTTTTCAACAATCAGTAAAACTTATACTTTTAAAATTATCTACAGAAACTGTTAGGAATAAATGAAACAGAAAAGTATAAATTTAATATTATCTAAACTTTTGTCAGTATAAAAATATATTTTTTGGTTTTTATTTAAAAATCAAACTAATTAAATTGTTAAAATCATAATTTATCTTAACAAGCATTAATTTTAAAATGTTAAAAGTATCTTCTTTCAAAAAACTATTTTTACAAATTTTTTTAAAGATTATTTTATATAGCCGTAGCTGTATACTGATGTCTCGATATATTTAACTAATTATGGTACCAAAAAAAAGTCTATATTTATCTAAAATTATATATTTAAATTTAATTAGTAACTTTACGTACTTTTATGTATTACTATCTGATTCTTACAAAAGCTAAATCAAAGTTTTGGATAAGATATACAACAATTAAGTGTAATTATTTTTCTCTTTGTTTATAACTTATAATTTTGAACAATGTTAATAGTTTGAGTTTTCTAATATACATGTTTAATTCTAACAAAACTGAACAAAAAAAATGTGTCGAATTGAAGATGTTTTGCTACCTTACTCGTGATTAAGGCAAACTCGGTGATATGTTATTACCACCCAGTATGGGCTTAATCAAGGGCATGATACAAAGTGTATTGACACTTAAGTGGCTGTCATGGGGATCGAACCCACAACTGCTGGTTTACCAGCACAACGACTTTAATTTTTACTTTTTTTTGTGTCGCAGGTCACCTCGGAACTCACTGTGTTTCAGACCTAATAATTTTTACTTTTTTTTTCAAACCGAAAACGCCAAAATGTTTCTACTGTAAGCGATTTTTACTTTTTTTAATCAACGAAAAACACCAAAATTTCAAATTTTCAAAGTCCGAAAACAAAAATTTTCCCACCCAAATTTGGTACCAAAAATGACCTCTACCGGACCAAAACCAGTGTTTCCGCACTCCCACGGGACCCCGAAAACGGGTTTTCCCGCGCCCCTCCCCCCTAAAATTTTCCCGGCACCGTTTGTTGGACCGTCGATTCGCGCTGCACCTCATTATATTTTTGCACTTTTTTGTTAAAATACGATGTTTGCGCTGAAAATACGTAAAATTGCTACTTTCGCCCTACTTTCGATGAAATATTTTTACTTTTTTTAAAGCCTGAAACGGTTAATCTAGGTAAAGGGCGGAGGCCAGGGTCGGTTTTACTTTTTTTTTAAAGCCCGTCACACTGAATTCCGGTAAGTGTCCTACGACCGTTTCGTTTTTACTTTTTTTTAGTCGCCAGCCACACCTCTTCAGGCGTGTGTACGACTTTAATTTTTACTTTTTTTTGTGTCGCAGGTCACCTCGGAACTCACTGTGTTTCAGACCTAATAATTTTTACTTTTTTTTTCAAATCGAAAACGCCAAAATGTTTCTACTGTAAGCGATTTTTACTTTTTTTAATCAACGAAAAACACCAAAATTTCAAATTTTCAAAGTCCGAAAACAAAAATTTTCCCACCCAAATTTGGTACCAAAAATGACCTCTACCGGACCAAAACCAGTGTTTTCGCACTCCCACGGGACCCCGAAAACGGGTTTTCCCGCGCCCCTCCCCCCTAAAATTTTCCCGGCACCGTTTGTTGGACCGTCGATTCGCGCTGCACCCCATTATATTTTTGCACTTTTTTGTTAAAATACGATGTTTGCGCTGAAAATACGTAAAATTGCTACTTTCGCCCTACTTTCAATGAAATATTTTTACTTTTTTTAAAGCCTGAAACGGTTAATCTAGGTAAAGGGCGGAGGCCAGGGTCGGTTTTACTTTTTTTTTAAAGCCCGTCACACTGAATTCCGGTAAGTGTCCTACGACCGTTTCGTTTTTACTTTTTTTTTATTCGCCCGCCACACCTCTTCAGGCGTGTGTACGACTTTAATTTTTACTTTTTTTTGTGTCGCAGGTCACCTCGGAACTCACTGTGTTTCAGACCTAATAATTTTTACTTTTTTTTTCAAACCGAAAACGCCAAAATGTTTCTACTGTAAGCGATTTTTACTTTTTTTAATCAACGAAAAACACCAAAATTTCAAATTTTCAAAGTCCGAAAACAAAAATTTTCCCACCCAAATTTGGTACCAAAAATGACCTCTACCGGACCAAAACCAGTGTTTCCGCACTCCCACGGGACCCCGAAAACGGGTTTTCCCGCGCCCCTCCCCCCTAAAATTTTCCCGGCACCGTTTGTTGGACCGTCGATTCGCGCTGCACCTCATTATATTTTTGCACTTTTTTGTTAAAATACGATGTTTGCGCTGAAAATACGTAAAATTGCTACTTTCGCCCTACTTTCGATGAAATATTTTTACTTTTTTTAAAGCCTGAAACGGTTAATCTAGGTAAAGGGCGGAGGCCAGGGTCGGTTTTACTTTTTTTTTAAAGCCCGTCACACTGAATTCCGGTAAGTGTCCTACGACCGTTTCGTTTTTACTTTTTTTTTATTCGCCCGCCACACCTCTTCAGGCGTGTGTACGACTTTAATTTTTACTTTTTTTTGTGTCGCAGGTCACCTCGGAACTCACTGTGTTTCAGACCTAATAATTTTTACTTTTTTTTTCAAATCGAAAACGCCAAAATGTTTCTACTGTAAGCGATTTTTACTTTTTTTAATCAACGAAAAACACCAAAATTTCAAATTTTCAAAGTCCGAAAACAAAAATTTTCCCACCCAAATTTGGTACCAAAAATGACCTCTACCGGACCAAAACCAGTGTTTTCGCACTCCCACGGGACCCCGAAAACGGGTTTTCCCGCGCCCCTCCCCCCTAAAATTTTCCCGGCACCGTTTGTTGGACCGTCGATTCGCGCTGCACCCCATTATATTTTTGCACTTTTTTGTTAAAATACGATGTTTGCGCTGAAAATACGTAAAATTGCTACTTTCGCCCTACTTTCAATGAAATATTTTTACTTTTTTTAAAGCCTGAAACGGTTAATCTAGGTAAAGGGCGGAGGCCAGGGTCGGTTTTACTTTTTTTTTAAAGCCCGTCACACTGAATTCCGGTAAGTGTCCTACGACCGTTTCGTTTTTACTTTTTTTTAGTCGCCAGCCACACCTCTTCAGGCGTGTGTACGACTTTAATTTTTACTTTTTTTTGTGTCGCAGGTCACCTAGGAACTCACTGTGTTTCAGACCTAATAATAAGTGTTTCTATTGTAAGCAGTTTTTACTTTTTTCAAGCAACGAAAACGTCAAAAATTCGACTTTTCAAAGTCCGGAAACAAAAATTTTCCTATCCAAATTTTATTTTTTGCATAGTTCAAAATTACGTAAAAATAAATACAAACAATATTATATAAAACAAATGAGTCTTGTATTTCAGTCAGAATGAAAAAAAAACTGTAATTTACTTACTACTAATAAATCTAATAAAAACTATAATAGGCTCTATAAAATTAAAGAAGCTTTCTTATAAATTACATAATAACATTCAATTAGTTATTCTATATTTTTTTTGTAAATAAATGCTATTAGTATACACACAAACTTATACAGTTTTTTTCTTTTGAAGTCAGCTCTTATTAATGCATGAAGTTTTGTTTTAGTATAAAAGAAAACATTTTGTAATGGTAAAGAGTACTTTGGAGATGATTGCTGTATAAATTAATTGACCCACAAAAATCTCATACTATCCATTTTTGATGTTTACATGGCACTTAAAATATTTCTGAATGGATTTTTATATTGATATGCATATTTTTAAAAGAATTTTAACAACTTTTCATGTTTTATGACATCATAATTCACAAATGAGCATATTTTTGTAATATTGTGCCTTATGCAAATTCAAAATGCAATTTAATCCCTACAGTTCATACGAAAATGAGTCAAATTAGTTTTTCCTTAAGCTATGCAGCATAATTATTACATCACATCTATAAAAATTTATTAAACACTGCACTGTTTAAACATTCAAGTCAAATTTAATAAAGGGCTTCTTTTAGTTTGCAACATTTAACATAAGCAAGGTGTTTTTTTATTTCAGTTTGTTTAAATAGTTTAATTCAATAATAGTTAAATTTTTTTAAAAACTTTAAATTTAACTTGAAGCGGTTTAATTTAGAATATTACCATTAAAGTGTCAGTTCGTATATTATTGTAGATCTACACTTTAATATAATAAAAAATTAATTGCAGTTATGACTCGGTTTTTCATTTCCATAGTATCATATTGCTTTTATAAAGCTTTCTAATATAACATATATATTATTAAATTCCATCATAACATATATGAACTTCAATCAATATAAGGCATGCTTTTCATGTATTTAAAAAACATTTATTGTAAAATTTTTTGGTTAAACTTAATATAAATTTCAAAACATACCTTTTCAGTCTGCAAATCCCTTGAGCAATGACTAACGATTCATGGATTGTGTTGGTTTTCCACGAACTGTTTCAGTTTTCCACTCGAAAAGCTCCAAGATTCTTACGGGTATGTCAATATCCAAAGGTGCTACTACTGGTCAACCTGATAAAAGAAAAGTATAGGAATTGTACGTTTTGGACTAAATTATGTTCAAAAAAACCAGTACGTCACAAAACGTTAAATGTGAATTATACTGTAAAAAAAACAGTGTATGAGCATTATAAATAATCAGATTTTTTTTTCTAGATATGTTATATGTTTCATGTGTGTATTTTAAAAACTTTAAAACAACTGCTTTAATTTTTTAGGATGTAAAAACTACAATTTATTTAATTTTTTTAATATCTAATTATGTGTAATGAGATTAAACATTTTTTTAAACCCTTTAAATAAAGGGTTTTTGGTGCTTTTATTAGCTAGGCAGACTGTAGAGTTATTAAAATGTTTGACAGTATTTTATTATTAGTTATTAACTAAACAGATCGCTCATCATTAAACGGTAAAATTATAAATAAACAAAATAAATAAGTAGTTATTTCATTTAGAAATAAAAATATTCTTTTATTTTTATGTGTATAATAATAAAATTTTACTTTTTGTGATTAAATCTTGTTGAGTCAAACAGTTTTATGTTCCTAAAAAACAAGCAAAAAGTAACAGTATAAACTTTTTAGTTAAATGATTGTATTTAAATTTTAGTTGCTTAACTACTTGATATACTATACAACATAATACAGTTATTTATACACAAAATAATTAAATACAACAAATAAAAAGTATTAAGAATCATAAAAAATAACTGTTTTTAAAAGTGCCTGGCTTGGTTTAGGTAAGTATTATAATTTAATGCTAAAAAGATAAATATTGTATTTTGAATAAAACCTACCATCTATAGACAAGGAAACTTTATGTATAAAATAGTTTACTGTCAGTTTTTTGTGTCTATTTTCATCAAAATTTTATAACAAACCATTTTATAAAGCCTCCTTGAGCACCAGTAATGACATGTTGGAAATGTATCTTTTAAAGAGCTTATTCAGTAAGCTTTACATGTTTGTACTAAATGGTTGTTTATCCATGTCCTAAGTAAAAGAGTATTTATATTAGAATGTTATTGGTGTTTATATCATAAAATTGTGTACTAATTATAAACTTTCAAAATAGTTTAAGCTTTTTCTTCAAAATACATTTTATTTATAAACTGTCTATTGATCATTAAAAAATTATTCCTCTTAAATAATAACAATGCATAAACTTATTAAATTTATTGCAATCGTATAAAGAATGAAACATCTCAATTAAAGAAATAAGGGTTGATCTAGTTATCAATTGTATGTTTGAACAACTAGTAATTAACAGTTGTAAAAGTTTATATAAATTAATCAACTGACAAGAAATTTAACACAAATGACATTTTAACTTTGTTATAGTGCTAAAAAATAACTGGTTGCTTTTTATTAATGTAAAAAAAAGTTAGATTTATTGTGTGATTAATCAGTTAATTTTCTTTTAATAAAAACAGTTTGTTTCTACTAAACTGACAAGTATTATGTCAACATTTTGATTCCAAATATTGAGGTTAAAGATTTCAGTCTACAATAACTAAAAGATGATGGACAAAAGTTATTTTGTTAGAAATATTTTTAAAAAAAGTTAGGATAATCTAAGAACAGAATAACAATTTAAAACAAACAAAAATTTAAAACTACAAAAGAATTGTAGTCAGCAACTACAATTCTTTAAGCTTTTTATACAATGACAATTTTGATACTTTCATAACTTTATGTTCTGCTATACTGAAGTTTATTAGTAAGCATTGTTTAACTAAACTTTCTTCTATGAAAAATAAAATTAAAATATTAATAATTTAAAGATGAGCTTTGTTTGTTATACCTAAAGTTTTTCTTTGGAAACTTATAAATTTTTCAGTAAACTTTAAATGGTAGTTATTAAACAATATTGAAAAAAGGTCGTATTTAACAATAGTAAACTCTATGGCTCTATAAACAATAAAATAAATACACTTTTTACCATTTTTATTAACTATTATAAAGGGTAAATAATTATGAAACAAACATAGTTTACATTTTGACTAAAAATAAGCGTTGCCACTCATTGATTCAAAAAGTTGTCCTGAGTGATAAAAAACTATCTTTAATGACCTTAAACTGTCTTAAGTCATGTTGAATATTTTTTTAAATAGACTAACCAATATGAAATACTTTATTAGCTTCAAAAAATCAAACTCTTTAACAGAAATGGTTATAAAAATAAATGTTGAAAATAAGTAAATTTAATCACACCCAAAATCTACAAAACAATGGTCTTAGAATTTTAAAAACTAGAAAAATATTTTTGATTTTTTTTTAATTCAATCTGTCCTGAGTTATCCAGAGTTGTCCTTATTCATTCTAAGATTTTATTATTTTGAATACCATGAGTTTGTGGTAACCCCAGTAATAAGTAAATATTTATTTATAAAATAGTGGTAATCAATTCAACCTGAAACTGGATTTATTTACTTTATTTTTATAATGACGGAGTTCATAGTTGTGATAGGTTTGTATTTAAAAATTTTAATACCATAAAGTATTAAATCAAACTTCTTTGAGATTAAATAAATTTAATTACTAATAAAGTTCCATTAAAGCTCAATATTGCTTACTGAACTTATTACAACTATTATTAAAACTTTGAATTATGATTTATTGCGTTTTTACTGCAATCTTTATACAAGGCTACTACCTAATTTACATTATCAATACTTTTAGAATATATGCAAAATTTAAAAAACTTTTGTACCTTTGAAAAAAGTCTACAAAATTTTCATTTAAGTATTTAAATATTTAAATGTTTTTGAACAAAAGGTTAAATCTTAATTTGTATTTTCAGGTTGCTTTTATCATAGAAAAACTGCTGAGCTACTAAGTCATAAGTAAAAAGTTTCTTTTCAGCTTGGTTATTATATTCAATCTAAAAAATAACAGTTGGTTTACATCTTAGAATTTAAAACTACTTTTGATATGTATGTAATAAATTTAGGAAGATTTTAATTGGTACCATATGGAGAGATAAACTAAATCAGTTACATTTAACCATTTAAATATATTTTAATATATTCTAAAGATTTTGTTTCAAAGTCTCTATAACTAATTTTAATTAAAAAGAATAATCATGATAAAACTTAAATTCAAATTGTTGTAAAAAACACTTGTCTTATCTTTTGAACCTTGATCTAACCTGCTATATCAAAAATTTAATAAAAGTAACTTATACTTAATCCACTTTAATCAAAAATTACCAGAAACACATTTATCCATAACTGATATTAAGAATTTGATTGTTAAAAAAATTAAATTTAGATACTTACTTAACTGAAAAGAAAGGAAACAAAATATTATAAAACTTAATATTGACTAACCAGTGTGCCTTGATATTTTTTTTCTTTAGCTATACATTTACACTTAATTAATAAAAATTAGTAATTAGTATTTTTTAAAAAGACTACATTTTATTATTACATTTATTTTTTTAACAATTATATACAAGATTAAATAAACTTAACAATGAAAATGAATAATTTTATTGACCAGCAATTAATTACTGGGTTTTCAATTGGTTCTGAGAAGTTCCTGTGAGATTTTCACAAGTTCAAGATTTTAGATGTATTTTTAATATATAACTAATTTAATTTTAAAAAGGATGTTATAAATAGCATAACATTGATATAGATACAGTAAAGCTACTCTAAATATGTTTTTAAATATAAAAAATATATAATGATAATAATATCTATATAATGTACTTTTAGTGTGGAGTCAAAATTTCATTACTTTACATGTAAAAGTTGTAAAAATCCAGCATGTTTTTTAAATTGTCAAGCTTTAGGTTTATAAAGTTTTTTTGCAGCTCTGTAATTATCATAAAATAAAGAAAATTAGATATGTTATATACTTTAAATGTTTTAAATAACTTCATAGAAAAATAGTCTGAGTTTTAACAAAAATTAAACTATCTCTGCTTGGACTGAGTTTCTTAAAGATCATATTTGAGTTAGTCTATATCAGCTTAAGTTTAAAAAAACAATTAGTTACCTTGGGTATGCTGACTGTTTGGTATTCCTGTTAAAAACACCTTAAGTGACTTGATATTTAAAAATGAACACAAGGATTTTTCAGAAATCATGATTTAAAACAAAAAAGTGAGGACACATTTTAAAACTCAAAAGCAAGTGTTTACCAATTAGATAAAATGTTATATACTACTTTATCTACTACAAATAGTGAATAAAAACTTTAATAGTCAGTTCTACATGACATATTACCATATTAACTCTTTGAGTGATAAAAAATTGTTTAAGCTATTTAAACTGAAAGAAAAGATATAAAAACTTCTACATACATTGACTTGAATGTTTTCTTATTAATTTAAACAATATTTTCAATAACAAAAACATACTTAAGTTCCAGAAGGTAATGCAAAGGATCAATCAAAGTCCATATAAATAACCAAATAGAAGAGCTTCATATTCTTTGTATATTAGTAATGTTGTTTTCTAAATACAAAGTTTATTGTTACAATGTAAACAAAGTCCATTTTGTGTTTAACATTCGTGTAAACAAAAATGCTATTTGATCAAATACCAGGGACTGAATATTGAAGTCGTTAGACAATCTTAATTCTTTTAGAGGTATAAATACATTTAAGATTTTAAATCAACTTATGTTAGTAATCAGTTTAAACAAATAAAGATTGGTTATTAAATAATTATTCAATAAAATAATTTATTTTAAACGTAAATTTATACTATAAACTCAGAGAGTTAACAAAATTAATACTTTAACATGAATAAAAAATTATCGTACAATAAAATACTATTGCAAACTTAGTGAGTTTAATAAAATAAAACTTCAAAATTATAATTAAAAGAAAAATGAGAAATATTTGCAATTTATAACTTCATGAATCTTTTAGTTTTCTTTTATACTTGAATAAACTTTTGCCATTTTTTACGTTCATTGAGACGTGTCTGCTAGAAAGTAAATACAGAAATGTTGTTGGATTGTTAAATTATAATTTTTAAACTTTAAGTTTATATCAAAAATTTTTTGCTTAATTTATTTAACAAGTAAATTAGAAGTAGTAGAATAAAAAAAAATAAACACTTTTAAAACTTGAACAGTTTTATTATATCTTTTAAAGATTACTTTTAAAGTTTAAAAGCTGTTTCAAGGCGAAGTTTAAAAGGACAAGTTAGTATTCAATAATTGCTTAATATAAAATCGTTTTACAAACTAAAATGCTTTATTTTAGCAAAAATATAGTATGTTACTAAAACCTAAGATAAGATTCTATATTAAAACAGTAAGTATTATGATACTTTTTTTTCTCTTACCAGTCTGCAAAAATAAGCAAATCTTTAAAAAGTACACCTAAAAGATGTTATTTCATATATATTTAAAAAATAAGCATAATATAGTTAGTAAAAAGTATTATTTTATTTTCTACAGCTTCTTAAAAGGTGTAAAGAACTTAAACAAAACCAAAGTTATAATACTAAAACTACTTAAACATTAGATACAATTCAAAACACTTTTCAACACAATTCAAAACAAAAAAAATGGGAATAAATAGTTGGTCTCTTTAGAAGTACAAGTTTTCTAGTTGCTTAAAAGCTAAGGTAGGTATCAACAAAACTCATGTCGACAAAACACTTTTAATCTTAATTATAGATGTTTATTTATAGTTATATTGTAAGTCTATAAACTATAATGGTTTTATTTTGAACTCTGAAAATATCAACTAGTTATTCTAATCGGTTTAAAACAAAGTATAAACACGAGTTTCAAATAAGTTAAATTTATCAATTTTATAACTAATGTTTAAAAGTAGTCAGATCTATCAACCACACAAATAACGTCATCACTATAAATTGATACTTTATTTTTAAAAACATTTTTGAAAAATAGCTTAACGAAAACTTCTAATTTGTATATGAATAAATATTGTGTACAACTTAATAAAATCTAAAATTTATTATGAATCTTCCTATGTTATTATTAAAAATTATTAGGTGAATGTCTAATTCCTATGAACAATAAGTTAAGACTGAAAAATAGAACTCGTAGTAAAACTAAATTAGTTAAATTTTTGAATAGTTATTGTCATTTGCTATACAGTAATCACTAATTACTAAATAGTAAACAGACTAAAGAAAACTTCGGTAACAAAAACAAACATTTTGTTTGTTGTCAAATGTTGACAACAGAATTTCACATATAGTTTCAAAAAAAAATTCCATAACGAATATAATTAGGTTAAAAATGCTTATTTTTAAACACATGCTTTTAAATATTTTAATACACAATTAGATTAATAATAATAGTGCCTTGATCATTAACAGAATTAAAAGTTAATTCAACGTTGATATTTTTATCTAAATTTGTTTAAAAAATATTTAAAAGAATAGTTTAAATAACTGTTTAGATATCAATTTAGTTTTAGAATTTAAATTGATTTAAAAGTTTACAAAACTTATAATTAGCTTAATAATTCGGAATTTATAAAATAAAGTAAACACAATAACTTCAATTAAAAAAACTGTTATTATTTATTTAGCTCAAGGTGAAATATCTTATTATTATTTACAATAACAAAGTAATGACATATCAGTAGCTTTTTTCGAAATTTAAAACTTAAAAATTGAACATTTAGTTTAAAACGGATTCTACATGTATTTTTATTTCAATAAGATTAATCTGAATAAAGTTTATATTTAACTGTTAGCACGAATTTAATTAACAATGTGCTATAAACATAAAAAACAAGAAACTTTGAAATCATTGAATTAATTGAGTTTAGTCACTGCTCTGTTACATTGTATGACATTTTAACTTGAGTTTTTGTGAGTTTATGCCATAATAAAACGTACTATTTGATAAAAAAATAATATTACATTATAAGTCAATTAATAAACTAATAAACTAATTTATAATCATATAAAACAGTTTGTTGTTTTTATAAAATTACTTTACATGACATTACCAGTTTGCAAAATTTTAAGAAAAATAACTGTTAAGACAAAAAATCCCGTCAATTCTTGTTTTTATATAATTGATTAAAAATAGTTTAATAAATTAAACCTCTGAACTGTCTACTTTTTAAAAGTATGAGAATATTTGTTTACACTGTAAACCTACTAAATTTTTTTTTTCAAATACTAAGTTTATTAAAAAATAAATACATCGATACCAATAGCAAATTACAAATATGATTTAACATTAGCGTTTTATTTTATAATTGAATATTTTCAAAACTTTTTCCGTTGTAGAACACTTAAAAAGTCTTTAACTTAATCAAATCTACATAACTACAGTTTGTTCAGATAAAAACTGATTGTTAGTAACAAAACAAATCGCTTAGTTTTATTTTAAACAAATAAAGAATCTCTCTGTAAAGCAGCTGTTATTTTTTCTGGAAAAGAGAGCTGTATAATTTTCCGTAGAAAACTAATAAAAAGAAATATAAACTTTATTCATAAGTTACTTAAGGTTTACTACCGAATTTTATCAACACAAAAGTTTTCAATAACAGCTTCAAATAACAAACTAGTATTTATAAAACCTTTTAAAAATTTGAACACATATCTATTTAATTAATCACATTTAAACTATAAATATAATTTCCAATATACGTACAAATTCTTTATTTGGCTTGACCATATTTTCCATACTTTATACTTTATAGCTATTTATGTGACTTAACATTAAATTCACATTGGCACAAACGAAATGCTATAAAATATGGCAAATATGGCAAGGACTTGTTTGGTTAACGTTTTTTATTTTTAAACATTTTTGTAGTAAACTACATAGTTTTTATCTTATTATATCTAAAAAAAGACTCATTTTTATATTTAGAGTATTAATAATTTATACACTGACCATTGGCTAAATGATTTTTTGCAATGTTTTAAAGTTTTATCTTTTATAAAACGAAGACACTTGTTGTTAAACACATTTAAAACTCGCATTCCTTTGTATTTTTAGATATAGATAAATATAATTGTTGTTTATATACAGAGTTTAGAAGATTTAGATTTTATTATTATATATTTTTCTTAGGTAGTTTAGTCGTAAAGAAGGTCCAAGTTTTAAAAATTTTTACATTTTTAAAAAATAATAGTTTTTACTTTCTAGTTTTTATTGAAAATATGATATCTGAATAATTTTTAATAATTACTCTTGTTAAAGATTTATTTATTTTTTCGTAGTACAATCTATATTTTTTTCAAAACTTTACGGAAAATGTTAAGTTTAATTTTTCAACACATCTAAAAGAAATAATGAAACAATCATGCTTTTTAAATTTGTGATACACTGATTTAAATAACAATTATATTTAATTATTTCAATTTAAAACATGGAAAAAATATTGTTTTATCAAATAATGGTTTCTAGAAAAAAATCATAATAGTGATAAAGAAACGTACAAAGCAAGATATTTTTTTTTATTTAAAGTGTCAGATGCTAAAATTAACTTTTGTTGGAATATGAACTTTAAATAACTTAAATTCGATTTTTAGAATGATTAAAGCTTGATAAATATTATTTTTTTAATTTTATCAAAACAATTTTAAATACTAAATATGTTAAGTTCAAAATAAATGTTGTAAGTTTCAAAAATTTTTAAACTGTCTATAAGCATTTAACTTTGAGTATAATTTTTTTCTAACTTAGTATTACTAATCCCTGGTTAGCAAAATACTTTGTGTAAAAATTTTGTGGTAACCTGTTTGTTTTGTTACTGCGCATGCTCAGAAATACAACATAACATTCTTTTAAAACTGTTACACAGGTATACAGTGCAAGGCAAGCCAATGAAAGGTATGTGATAGAATTATTTTATTATGAACTATTTTAAAGAATAACTTGAAACTGCATTATATATCTCTAAGTGTTTGCAATAACTTGTCTACATTACATCTATATATATGAATTTTAACTTTTTTTAAGTGATTTAGTTTATTTATAGACCAAAGTAAAAAAAAAATATTTATTTATTTATGTAGACTACTCATTGTATTTACTACATATGTTCATTTAAACATATTAGTTAATTTAATTTCAAACTTTTAATTCATTACCTATATTTATAATCAAAATAAACTAAAATTAGTCAATAAGTTAAGAAAGTCATAGTTGATTAAGGTTATTGGGTAATTTTCTAGGATGATGTAGCACCAATATCAAAGTGAAAATATTATACACTTTCAATTTCATACTTTGATAAGAATAAGATATAGAGTTGAAATATAAGGTACACAATTACTCAAATTTGAACAGAAAACTTTATTTTGATGATTTTTTTTAGTTATTATTTTATTTTTATTATCACTGATACCCCTAACCCTTACCCTTGATTTGTAGCTTTTTTTTTAAGTCTCTATGATGAAGGTTTGGATTTAGAGCTTTTCATTTCTATACTTTTCTTTTCAGAGTGTAAAATTAAAAGTGTAAAAAGTTTTTTTTTTGATATTGGTGCAACATCATCCTAGGAAATTACCAGTTATTGTAAGTAAAAATAATATTGATTTATTTCTGAACTATGATAAAGTTTTAATAAAATCTTTATAAGCAGAATTCTTCACTAATTTCAGTTTGTTGTTTTTCACAAATTACTAAATTTTAAGTTTAAGAAGAAAATTCACTAAAAAATTAATATGTGTTTTTACAACAACAAGACTTTTATGTGAATATGATTAAATCAAAAATGAATTATAAATTAAAATGAAGTTTTACACAAAATTTACATTTGGACTATATGGTTTTTAAATAGTCTTAATTGACAAAATTTTGTTAATTTTAGTTTCAATTACAATTTATATAAAATAGTGTTTCTTAATCAATTTAAAATGTTTTTATTTAGTAATTTTCATATATTAATAGTTGTATTAATAACTATGTTAGGTGCTACATGTTTTCCATAAAACCTGGAATCCTAGAAAAAGCAGGAATTTTGAACAAAAATCACTAAAAAACCTTTAAAAACATGGGATTTTAAACAAATTTTTGTTATATATATTCAAAGCTAGTAGAAGATTTTTCTTAACTCTGAGCTATTATATTCTATTTTAGAACTTGTTATATTGTGGTTTACAATATTTTATTCATTAGAAATAAAAGTTATTTCAACAGGTTTTTTTTAATGTATCAACACCTAATTTTTCTATTAAAATCCTAAAGACATGCAAAATATTTAATATTCCTAGATTGTATTGAACATTGCAATTTTTTAAAAATAAATTCAAAATACTATGTTTTAAGCTAGCTATAAAGTATTTAGAAAAAGTTTACTTCTCTTTTATTCACTTAAAGTTAGCTTCATAGTATTAATAAAACGTTATAAGAGGTAAAACGTTATTAGAGGTAGTTCAATATGGGCTAGTAATATTATTTTTGTATCAGAGTATTAATTTTTAACATATGTTTATGTCTCTTATTAATTTTATTGTTTAATACGATGCAAAATACTTATATTGACCTATTTACTTTTCTTTAATAATATTTACTTTCTAAATACAGAGTAGGAACTTTTTTTGGATTTTTTTTCAAGGCTCTAAAAAGTTTTTTTGTTACATTTAAATATTGAGTTATAGAAAATTTACTTACTGGAAAGATACAATAATAATACTCTAAAAGTGTTTAACAACAAATTAAGTTTTAAATATTAAAAAATATTTTTTGTGTATCAAGTCTACTCTAAAACTTATTATTTTCTATGTAAAATTGTAATCGAAAGCAAAATTTTTATCCTTGTTGTTAATTTCATTTTAATATTTAAGTCTATCCAAACCCCTTGTGCCTAACTTTTAAAAAGTTTTCTTATTCAAGGTTTTTATAGATAAACTGCAGGTTAAATAGTTTTTTAAAAATATTTTAGTTAAAATGGTCTAAATTATTTCAGTTAACTTTTTTTAAATTGGCAAAAAAAAAATATTATTGTCATATATTTAGACCAACAAGGGTTCTTGTTTAAAATCTCAGACTCACAGTTATAAATAATTTGAAACATTTAATAAATTGGTGAGTATGATTGATTTTCAAATCTATATATACTTAGTAATTTATCCATTTAGTATCCCTAATAGGTGGACATTTTACCTAGAATTCTAAAAAAATTGGAATTTGATATTTACAAAAAACTTTATACTATAGGAAAACAATTTAAAAAACTTGTTATTTTGAAAAAAAAACAATAAAGATAAGAAATAACTTTTGTATAAATACAAAAAATCTATTTTTTGAAATACATTTAAAGTAGTTTTGTACCCATTCAGTAATTTTACAATATTAAAATAATTTAATAAGTATTAAAATATAGTTAAGAAACCTGAAACAAAAGAAATTTCTAAAAGTCCATTAGCCACTGTTGTTGACTTTATTAATTTGTATTTATTATTCAAACCCATCTGAATTTTAAGCCATTAAGGGCCAATAGTGTCAATATCTACAAATGCTACAATATATCAACAAATAAGAATTTATATAAAAAATTTAAATTTTGAAAGTTTTTGTCAAATAATAAGACACCAAAAGTTTTATGGATAAATAGTATTTTTTCTCCACTTAAATAAAATTTACTTCTGATACTACTACAGTTAAATTAGAAAGGTCAAATAAAGAACTTTGTAGTTAACAAAATTACTGCACTTACATCTACTAAAACTTCATACAAGTACATAATGTAAAAAAAAAAAATTTCACATAATCCAAATTTATTTACTTGGTAATGATGACATCACAACAAACTTATTTCCTTGTCTTTTCATTTTAAAAATTTAAATATTAAAGAGGGTGAAAGTAAGTATTGATATATTATCAAACTAAAGAAACTTATTAAATCGTTATAATATATCACATTATTTAAGTTTTTATTAATTTGAATGTAACTGTATGCTATCAGTTTAGTTTACATACATTAACTGTTGAGGCCATAGAATGGTCACATCACAGTGAGTAAAAAACTGGTTTAAGGTCATAGGGGGTTTAGTCAAATTTTTTTACATGTATATCTTATTTTAAAGATCTTAAACTCAGCTAACATATGTTTTTACCCTTTTCTTATAACTTTATGAAGTATGAAGGAACAAAGTTTGTTAGTTTAATAGGTCTCCTATGTAAGGGCTAAGTTAGAAAAGGCAAAAAAAGACTATTTTATAGATAATATTTCTTCTGCTGTTTTTAAGAAATATTTTAAAAGGATTTTGAGTAAAATGTTAACTTAATATAGCAAAGAATTCTTATGTAATTTTTTTAGTTTTGAGTATTTTTTTCATAAAGAGATTTAAACAATACATTGCTTACACTTAAGAAGCCTTTATATAAATAAAAGAAAAGTTCTTAATACTTAATTTCTTTACTTTCTTTTTTATTAATTCTTGAAAAATCTTAAAAAAAGATTTTTTTTTATGTAATTTTAATTTTTAAATTAATACAATAGAATTTTTCTTGCAAAAAATATTTTCTAAAAGATTGAGGTCAATAGATTACAAAAGAAGGAAAAGATAGGTTTTAATAATTTTAGAGTTGTTGAGTAAATTGACCATAAAAAGGTTATTGCCTTTTAGTTTATATCTAAAATTTTTAAATAAATTATTATATTCTAAAAATTAATTAAGATTTAATATTTTATACAGATTTATAGTTTATACTTAAAAGCTTTCATATAAAAGTCAATGATAATTTTTTAAGAAAAACGTCTTACCCCCTTCCATATGCCCTCAAGTAGGTTAAAACAAAATTTTAAAACTTAAAAAAAAAATAAGACAGGGTTGCCACATAATAAATGTAAATCAGGATATAATGTTTTTTTTTTAACTCAGGCTGACCCAGGATATTTAAGATTTTTAAGTATCAGGACAGATTTTTTCTTTAACTTGAATGTTTTTTAGATGATTAAGGGCATAGGGGTGTCCACCTTGATTTTTACAACTTGATCTTATTTTACAGAGTTTAAGAGTTTTGTCTGAGCTATCAGAAATTTTCAACCGCTTGAAAAAATTCAAAGTATTTTTTGAGATATGAGCAATCAAAGTCGGTGACCTCAATAGGTTCCTAATGGAAGGGACAAACTAAAATTTCACTAAAAATCTATCTCCTCCTTCATTTTTTAAGTAATCAGTAATCTTCTTCAAAATTTCTTATTTGGAATAAATATTGTTAAGCGCTATTTACGGAAATAACATAAGTTGTCATTGCAAGATGGTACTGTTGAAATTAGTCCATTTTTAAGCTATAGAAGGGTAAAGTATTTTTATAAAGTTTAATTTTTGTTGGTTTTTCAAGTAAAATTTAATTTACTTTTAATCTGTTTCACAATTAACTTAAGTGCAACTAATCAAAGTTTGAGATTTTAATATGTTACACTTGAAAGGGATAACCAAAATTGCAAATAATAATTATTATTTAGATTTTAGAGGATATGATTTTGTAAGTACTTTAACTTATACAATCTAATTTTTTAAAATAATAGAAATTATTAATATGAGTAGTTTTAATATTTGAAAAGTGTATAATGTAAAGGGAAAGGTCAAATATTTTCTTTACAAAAATTAACATTGATTTGCTTTTATTTAAAGCATGTAAAGTTTTAAAATTAACATTGTCACAACCCAGTTTTATAGAATTTAAAAATAATTGTTTTAGATAGAAAATATGAAAATAGGTTAAAAATGTAAAAAAATGTTTTTATTTTTTCAAATTTAAACAGTTTTTGCTTTAAAAAGATTCAAATGTTAGTAATGAACTATCTGAAAAAATTTGAAAAAGATAAGTAAAACTAAAGAAGAATATTTTTTAACTTTTTTTTGATAACTTGTTTTGTAAGGAAAGTATTGAGCTCACAAATTTCGATTGCTTATAACTGGAAAGTATTTTTTTATCTAAAAATATTTGATAGCTATGATAAAAGTCTTCATAATAAGATTAACTTGTAATAAGCAATGTTTACCCCCTTATGGCATTATGCCTTTATGACCTTAAATAGTTTTCTAGATTTTAGGAAAAATCAGTCATGAAATGCTTACATTATTATGTTTTCTTAATGCAACAGTTTGGCATTTTATGATCATACAATTTTTTTTTTTTGAAAGTTGAGTTCATTAGCAGAAAAAAACAAGGAAAATATGTATTTTAGTTATTTTAGTTTTCTAAAAAATTGCTAATAAAAAATAATCTCAATATGTTTCCATAAGGACAAAGTGTATATAAGATGTGGGATGAGTCAAATATGCACAATGACAATTTTGAATAAAGGTCAAATATACACAAAAAGTCACTTTCTGCACTAAGGGAATTTTTAGCACAGAACATATGTGCCTGATGATGGGTCACTTAAGCACAAAATTTACAATTGCACAATTTTTCACCAAGGGTCAACTTTGCATAAGTGACAATTTTCCACACAAATAAAAAATACTATTCATAAAATAACCACCATATAAGGGTAAGGAGTAACAGTGATACTAAAAAACATAAAAGAAATAAAGAAATAATTTTAATAATATAAAGAAAAATAGTTACCAACTAAGGGTTAACAGTGATAGTAAGAAGAACAAAATAGTAATAAGTATATAGTTTACCAGTAATTGGTAATTTAATTTTTAAATAATACAATTAGACCTCAAATAGCCTTAAGAAGTTATAGAAATTTTTGACTGGTTGATTGGTAAAACAATACTTGAAATTCTCAGACATAGCTGTTTGTTAGATAACTTAATAGTCAATTGTGCAATGAAGTAACATTGGCCTGAATAGAGATAGTTAAACAGAGGGTTGATGATAAAAAACCCACAGTCTAACTTTTTAAAGCTTTTGTTGCACTTTGATTGTTAACTATTTCTATTGTACAATTTATAACAACCATTTGTAAACTAATATACATTATTATTGTAGACTTATTTAAGTTAAAACTTAAAAGTGATAAAAGATTTATAAGTAATTTTTCGTAGAATAAATATTTAACTCTTTCTGTTTACCACACTAAAAAATTAAGATTTTAGGTGTTTATGCTCAAGAAAAAGCATTATCATAAATTTTGGAGTTTTCTTTTACAGTTGACAAACAGTTTTATTCTTAAGAACAAAAATTATTTTCAATGATGTTTTATTTACATTTAAGTAATTTAAAGTACTTTTAAGTACAATTAAAGTGAACTTTAACATTATATTTTTATAGATATGGCTGAGAATACGAAATACATCAGAAAACACCCAGAAAATGCTGTTTCTTATTAATGGCTTTATGAAGGTAGTTTATTTGTATTAAACATGTTTAAATGTAACTTGTTGTAATTTTTTTACATTTGATTTAAAGTTGGCTAGACTAACAAATAATTTGTTTGCTACTTTTTGTTTCCTTAGTTTTCAATGTAATTACAATCAAAATATAGTATTTGAGAATTTTGGCTAAATATTTTTTTTTAAATATAGGAGCTATAATTTCTTAACCTCTTACACTTCGATTGTCTTAAATTATTTAATTTACAAGTTAAGTCAAACAGCTAAAGTTATTAAATTTGCAAAATAGTTTTGTTTATAGCAACTTTGAAAACAAGGTCAGTTGTGGCAATACACTCGTAGCCACAATCTTAAATAAATTATGTGTGTGGCAGATTTTAATCAGCTAAAAGCCACACGTATTTAACATACACATATTCCCTATGCTTGCTTAAAGTAATCAGGTTTGTTGAGTTTTCAGCTCTACATTTTTGTATACATTGAATATCATAAGAGCACCTGTGGCAAAGTTTGAATTGATTTGAATAAACTTTTAGAGGAGCTTGGCTTATTATTTAGCATAACTGTATAAAACCTAAAAGTAACCCTTGAAATTTTAAGTCTAAATTAGTTTTACATGTGGTAGTTATAACAAAAATTCATTGTGCAGAATTTAAAAATACTTAAAGAAAGTTTCACAGAAGCTTTTATTTTAACTTACTGAAATTTCTTATTTTTTGTTAGCTTTAAGTTTTTTGAAAAAATCATAAGTGCAGAAGTAAAACTTTCTTCAAATCATTTTAAATTTCTTTAAATGTTTCTTTTTGATAATTGCCACATATCAAGCAACTTTAACTTTAAAGTCTAATTTTTATAGTCCCATACAGTTTACATCGGGGTGTTATCAGAAAAAACCAAGCCAAGTCTCGCTAAAAGTTCATTCAAATCACTTTGCCCAAGGTGTTCTTATGATAATTCATACATATAAAAGAAATACAGCTAAAATATAAAAAAACACCTTTTTATAGCTCCCCAATGTATATGCAATACGTGTGTAGGTGTGTGTATTTATGCTTATCTGCTGTGTGAACATAATTAATACTTTTAACATACATGCTAGCATTGTTGTACAAAAATTGAAATTTTATAAGCTAAAAAGTACAAGCTCATATTTGAAAAAAAGTTTTAATAAGATTTACGTGGTAGAATATTAACTTTAACTTGTTTTTATAATAAGTTTATATTTTAACTAAACAGGGAATAGAAGCCGGAAGATGTCCGTCAATTTGCATCAGATCATTTCTTACATCCTGGAAATCCCATAGAGATCAAAGAGTAGGTTTTTTAAATACTTAATGTTGCAATAAAATTATAAAATCTATATAACTATAGATGCAGGTTGTAAATTCATGTAGTACTACTGTATTCAGAAATTGTTTTTATTTTGATAAAACCACCTAAGCTGGTCCTCGTTTATCTCTTAACAGGCCGCAGTTTTTCTGGACTTAATCGCGTTTTAATGATTATGTTTTAAAAATATCCAAAAATGTTTCAGTTCAAAGCTTTTGAGTTGAAGTTTCGTTAGATTTTGATTTATAGTTCACATGTCATAATTCGTGGTCAACGTAATCTAAATATTTAACTGTTTCGTTAAAGTCACCAAGTTTTATTGCTCATTTCTTACAGTTACACTATACATAAATTATTGTATTGTATTCAAACGCCCATTTTACATTAACTCTTATTAGGTAGCCAAGCAACAAGACAATACTCCCACCAAGTGTCGATTCCTATCAACATATGATGTTTCAACCAATCACATTGACGGATTTGTTTTGGTTGAGATTTACGCAGTTTCGACCAATGAAATTGGTGGATAGTTAGATGAAACTTCAGCCAATAACGATGAAGAATCAGATGATACTACCTCCAGTGGCGACAGTGTTTAAAAAGGAAAATTTCAATGATTTTCTTTGTTTATTTTATGAATAATATGATAGATTTTGTTTGCTCTAGTATGTTAAAGTAAAAAATAATTACCTTTGCGAAAATATATTGAACAATTTCATAAATGAAATATTTTTGTTGGAATTAATACTGATTTATTTACTGTGAGTTTTTAGTATTTTATAAAAACTGTCTCTTTAAATTACAATACAAAGTTTTTACGTGTATAATGCTTTAAAATACTTTATTAAATTTTGTTTAAATTTTAAAAGCAACTAATAATAAAAGACCTATGACCAATCTAAAGCTGTATCAATCATTTTTCACCGTTCTTTAAACTTTATTTTTATTATGAAAATGAAAATTTACTTCAAAAATTTTAAAATGAAATTACTAGTATACATTTTAATAATAATTTTGTCATAGTATTAAATCTCAACAAGTTTTATTAAGTTCAACAACTTAAAGCAAATAAATATAACTAACTATAGTTTTTGTAGCTATGTTTTTTTTGAATTTTTTTAGTGTATTTAACTAATAAAAAAACTCCTTATGTTTGTCTTTGCATTTTTATAACTTTTCTTATCATTGACCATTCATAAGTTAAGATCAGTTTTCAGTGGAATATTTCGAATAGACTTTTACTTAATTTAAAATCAGCTTTTATAAATATTTTTTTCTAAAATTGTTAAAATGTGCATTGTCCTAAGTTTTGAATAGTTGAAATAAAGTTATTGAATTCATCATTTATTTATTGCTTCAAATCTATAATTGAGAATTTTAAATGTTTCTACCTTGACATATTTCAAACAGATTTTGTAAAACTTCTCTATTCCTCGGACTTTTACCAAAAAAAAGTTATGCAGCCCAGATTTATAAAAGCGAATTATTGTAATTTATAAAAATTGTATTGTAGAATTTAATGATACATACATTTAGATAAGACAAAGTTTAAAGGTGTTTTAATAAAAAAGCATCACACAACCTAGAAATATCAGTAGCGTATTTTTAATAACTTTTATTATAAAAAATACGCTACTGATATTTTTAAAAAACTATTTATTATAAAGCTAGATTTTCACATTTTTTTTCAATCAATAATAACGTTGCAACTCGGAGCTTTCTGTTGGCGGTCTACAAGCCGTACATTGACCACCTATGATGCTATAATTTGTCAATAAATTAATACGCTTTTTTGGGTACTGGTATGTATTGAATAAAGTCGTTTTGCACAAAAACAGTTTTACAATCAATTTTGCATGGTGGCCTTTGTGCAACAATGATTAAATTAAGAAAATAAGAGACTACATTAAACTAAAGTCTTGCTGTTTTTTAACAACCTTAATAAGATATAAAACAAGTATTAGTGTAAAATTAAACATTAAAATAAATTAAACATAACTTAATAAATATATAACTAGATAGAAATATAATAAATTTAAAACATAAGCTGTAATATTGACTCTTGTGTAAAAGTGGCTGCTCATGCAAAAGTGATAATATGCAAAAATGCCAAACTGAGCAGAAGTTTTATAAGTCGTTCCACACCTGATCAAAAAAGCTCTTCTAAAAGTTTTAGCTGTCAAAGTTGTGCATGCCTTGAAATATCTTTTATTTATTTTGAAGTAAAAAAAAAGCATGCAAAAAAGTACAAGTTTCTCACTTTGTTGGTCGTTTGATTTTCTTAAATCGCAATTTTAAGCGAAACTCAGTTTGTCAGTCGAAATCAAACAACTAGAAAAAAGTTTATGCAGCGTTTTTAACTTGAGCATGAATATTGTTACGCGCTTAAAGGTTTTCGGCTCCTACGACTTTATTAGGCGTTCGTTTAACGACTTTTAAGACTCGGACTTAAAATATATTAGATTGCCGCCTCTTCATAAAACAGTTCCGATCTAGCATAGATCTTAATTGATTCTTCACAAACCTGTTGCATTTTTCAGTCTGTAACCATAAATGAGATTTTAGTCAAGCACTTTTAAAGACTTAAGAAATTCTACTAAAAAAAAAAGATTTTTTACTTTCCTTGTTTTTTACGCTTTCCTGCTGAACTTAAAGCGCTTTTGTGTTTTTCCTTTTTTTTTAAGCAACTTATTAACAGACTCACCTGCAGTATGTCCGCAAATAGAAAACGCAATATACAACCTGACGGAGGACGAGATCTTCCCGGGAGTGGAACTGACGTTCGAGTGCGAAGACGGGTTCGCCTCCAGAGGCAACTCCACTGTCGAGTGCACTTCCGACGAGTGGTCGGAAAACGCGACCTGCGAAAAAGGCGAGTTTTCAAAACCGTTTTTTTATTATTATTTCGGCGTTCGAACAAAAACTGTCTAAAAGTTTTCTCCTTGGTTTCAGCTAAAGAATAGAATGTTATGCTCGTTTAAATAATTGTAGAACAGCACTAAGTTTTAATTAAGAAACTCCACAATGTTTTCAAGTTAAAATTATGCTTTTCACAAATGCAGCTCTAGTCTGTTAAAATAATTAAGTATTTGTTGCAGTTATTTTATTCCAATATTTTTGTTTATTTTTTTCAACTTTACTTCTATTGATTTGTTTATAGTATGTTTCGAATTAGCATTGAAATATCGAATAGCAAAACTGTTAATTCAACTTCTTAATTTAAGAAATATGGGTTATAATTGCCGTTTAACATTTTTTGCTTGTATTATTTTATAACTCAAGCTATTACGACCTAACAAAGCTTGTTGTTGCATCAAAGCAATGATACTTTTGTTAAACAACTTAACTTTATTGTACCAATAGTATGTGAAGATCCACCAAAAATCAACAATGGAAAAGTAGTTGAGGAAATTAAAAATCTTCCCCTCCCCCCTAAAATTTTCCCGGCACCGTTTGTTGGACCGTCGATTCGCGCTGCACCTCATTATATTTTTGCACTTTTTTGTTAAAATACGATGTTTGCGCTGAAAATACGTAAAATTGCTACTTTCGCCCTACTTTCGATGAAATATTTTTACTTTTTTTAAAGCCTGAAACGGTTAATCTAGGTAAAGGGCGGAGGCCAGGGTCGGTTTTACTTTTTTTTTAAAGCCCGTCACACTGAATTCCGGTAAGTGTCCTACGACCGTTTCGTTTTTACTTTTTTTTTATTCGCCCGCCACACCTCTTCAGGCGTGTGTACGACTTTAATTTTTACTTTTTTTTGTGTCGCAGGTCACCTCGGAACTCACTGTGTTTCAGACCTAATAATTTTTACTTTTTTTTTCAAACCGAAAACGCCAAAATGTTTCTACTGTAAGCGATTTTTACTTTTTTTAATCAACGAAAAACACCAAAATTTCAAATTTTCAAAGTCCGAAAACAAAAATTTTCCCACCCAAATTTGGTACCAAAAATGACCTCTACCGGACCAAAACCAGTGTTTCCGCACTCCCACGGGACCCCGAAAACGGGTTTTCCCGCGCCCCTCCCCCCTAAAATTTTCCCGGCACCGTTTGTTGGACCGTCGATTCGCGCTGCACCTCATTATATTTTTGCACTTTTTTGTTAAAATACGATGTTTGCGCTGAAAATACGTAAAATTGCTACTTTCGCCCTACTTTCGATGAAATATTTTTACTTTTTTTAAAGCCTGAAACGGTTAATCTAGGTAAAGGGCGGAGGCCAGGGTCGGTTTTACTTTTTTTTTAAAGCCCGTCACACTGAATTCCGGTAAGTGTCCTACGACCGTTTCGTTTTTACTTTTTTTTAGTCGCCAGCCACACCTCTTCAGGCGTGTGTACGACTTTAATTTTTACTTTTTTTTGTGTCGCAGGTCACCTCGGAACTCACTGTGTTTCAGACCTAATAATTTTTACTTTTTTTTTCAAATCGAAAACGCCAAAATGTTTCTACTGTAAGCGATTTTTACTTTTTTTAAGCAACGAAAAACACCAAAATTTCAAATTTTCAAAGTCCGAAAACAAAAATTTTCCCACCCAAATTTGGTACCAAAAATGACCTCTACCGGACCTAAACCAGTGTTTTCGCACTCCCACGGGACCCCGAAAACGGGTTTTTCCGCGCCCCTCCCCCCTAAAATTTTCCCGGCACCGTTTGTTGGACCGTCGATTCGCGCTGCACCCCATTATATTTTTGCACTTTTTTGTTAAAATACGATGTTTGCGCTGAAAATACGTAAAATTGCTACTTTCGCCCTACTTTCGATGAAATATTTTTACTTTTTTTAAAGCCTGAAACGGTTAATCTAGGTAAAGGGCGGAGGCCAGGGTCGGTTTTACTTTTTTTTTAAAGCCCGTCACACTGAATTCCGGTAAGTGTCCTACGACCGTTTCGTTTTTACTTTTTTTTTATTCGCCCGCCACACCTCTTCAGGCGTGTGTACGACTTTAATTTTTACTTTTTTTTGTGTCGCAGGTCACCTCGGAACTCACTGTGTTTCAGACCTAATAATTTTTACTTTTTTTTTCAAACCGAAAACGCCAAAATGTTTCTACTGTAAGCGATTTTTACTTTTTTTAATCAACGAAAAACACCAAAATTTCAAATTTTCAAAGTCCGAAAACAAAAATTTTCCCACCCAAATTTGGTACCAAAAATGACCTCTACCGGACCAAAACCAGTGTTTTCGCACTCCCACGGGACCCCGAAAACGGGTTTTCCCGCGCCCCTCCCCCCTAAAATTTTCCCGGCACCGTTTGTTGGACCGTCGATTCGCGCTGCACCTCATTATATTTTTGCACTTTTTTGTTAAAATACGATGTTTGCGCTGAAAATACGTAAAATTGCTACTTTCGCCCTACTTTCGATGAAATATTTTTACTTTTTTTAAAGCCTGAAACGGTTAATCTAGGTAAAGGGCGGAGGCCAGGGTCGGTTTTACTTTTTTTTTAAAGCCCGTCACACTGAATTCCGGTAAGTGTCCTACGACCGTTTCGTTTTTACTTTTTTTTTATTCGCCCGCCACACCTCTTCAGGCGTGTGTACGACTTTAATTTTTACTTTTTTTTGTGTCGCAGGTCACCTCGGAACTCACTGTGTTTCAGACCTAATAATTTTTACTTTTTTTTTCAAACCGAAAACGCCAAAATGTTTCTACTGTAAGCGATTTTTACTTTTTTTAATCAACGAAAAACACCAAAATTTCAAATTTTCAAAGTCCGAAAACAAAAATTTTCCCACCCAAATTTGGTACCAAAAATGACCTCTACCGGACCAAAACCAGTGTTTCCGCACTCCCACGGGACCCCGAAAACGGGTTTTCCCGCGCCCCTCCCCCCTAAAATTTTCCCGGCACCGTTTGTTGGACCGTCGATTCGCGCTGCACCTCATTATATTTTTGCACTTTTTTGTTAAAATACGATGTTTGCGCTGAAAATACGTAAAATTGCTACTTTCGCCCTACTTTCGATGAAATATTTTTACTTTTTTTAAAGCCTGAAACGGTTAATCTAGGTAAAGGGCGGAGGCCAGGGTCGGTTTTACTTTTTTTTTAAAGCCCGTCACACTGAATTCCGGTAAGTGTCCTACGACCGTTTCGTTTTTACTTTTTTTTTATTCGCCCGCCACACCTCTTCAGGCGTGTGTACGACTTTAATTTTTACTTTTTTTTGTGTCGCAGGTCACCTCGGAACTCACTGTGTTTCAGACCTAATAATTTTTACTTTTTTTTTCAAACCGAAAACGCCAAAATGTTTCTACTGTAAGCGATTTTTACTTTTTTTAATCAACGAAAAACACCAAAATTTCAAATTTTCAAAGTCCGAAAACAAAAATTTTCCCACCCAAATTTGGTACCAAAAATGACCTCTACCGGACCAAAACCAGTGTTTCCGCACTCCCACGGGACCCCGAAAACGGGTTTTCCCGCGCCCCTCCCCCCTAAAATTTTCCCGGCACCGTTTGTTGGACCGTCGATTCGCGCTGCACCTCATTATATTTTTGCACTTTTTTGTTAAAATACGATGTTTGCGCTGAAAATACGTAAAATTGCTACTTTCGCCCTACTTTCGATGAAATATTTTTACTTTTTTTAAAGCCTGAAACGGTTAATCTAGGTAAAGGGCGGAGGCCAGGGTCGGTTTTACTTTTTTTTTAAAGCCCGTCACACTGAATTCCGGTAAGTGTCCTACGACCGTTTCGTTTTTACTTTTTTTTAGTCGCCAGCCACACCTCTTCAGGCGTGTGTACGACTTTAATTTTTACTTTTTTTTGTGTCGCAGGTCACCTCGGAACTCACTGTGTTTCAGACCTAATAATTTTTACTTTTTTTTTCAAATCGAAAACGCCAAAATGTTTCTACTGTAAGCGATTTTTACTTTTTTTAAGCAACGAAAAACACCAAAATTTCAAATTTTCAAAGTCCGAAAACAAAAATTTTCCCACCCAAATTTGGTACCAAAAATGACCTCTACCGGACCTAAACCAGTGTTTTCGCACTCCCACGGGACCCCGAAAACGGGTTTTTCCGCGCCCCTCCCCCCTAAAATTTTCCCGGCACCGTTTGTTGGACCGTCGATTCGCGCTGCACCCCATTATATTTTTGCACTTTTTTGTTAAAATACGATGTTTGCGCTGAAAATACGTAAAATTGCTACTTTCGCCCTACTTTCGATGAAATATTTTTACTTTTTTTAAAGCCTGAAACGGTTAATCTAGGTAAAGGGCGGAGGCCAGGGTCGGTTTTACTTTTTTTTTAAAGCCCGTCACACTGAATTCCGGTAAGTGTCCTACGACCGTTTCGTTTTTACTTTTTTTTTATTCGCCCGCCACACCTCTTCAGGCGTGTGTACGACTTTAATTTTTACTTTTTTTTGTGTCGCAGGTCACCTCGGAACTCACTGTGTTTCAGACCTAATAATTTTTACTTTTTTTTTCAAACCGAAAACGCCAAAATGTTTCTACTGTAAGCGATTTTTACTTTTTTTAATCAACGAAA
>NW_028139533.1:0-64958 GCF_965202585.1 Thalia democratica
AATAATTGTTTTCTTGCACTAAAGCCAAGGTTCAGGGATATTTAAGAGCGAGAGAAAACTGTCACCCGTACAAAATAAAAAACAACCACGTTTTTACATTCTGCAAAAAACATTATTTAGATTAATAATAAACAGGTTCTTCTTGAGGGATATTTAAAACAGTGAAATTGTCAAGCAGGGAAATAAAACAGGGACATTTGAACTTTGAAAACCGTTTTTAAGAAATGCATATTATACTTGACGAAAACGTCGTCAGATACCTTATAATAACATCATGTGTGTTTCTTAAAGTTGGTCAAAACATTAGATTTAAAGTTGACAGCCAAAACATTCACTTGTGTACAACTGACACCATTTATTACACAGCTAATTTTTTTTAGAACTGTTTTCATTTATAAGACCTTCTAAGATCAGCAACCTTCGAAACTTTTGTTAAAAATAATCAAAATCAGAAAAAAATTGTTACGTCAAACAAACAAAAAAAACACAAACCACTTAATTTTTACAAAGAAAGCTTGTTTTTCAAACAAACGAACTTAATATGGAGTTGTTGGCGTAGCAAACCGGCGCCTGGCACCTGGAACTGTCCTGACTCATGCACGGAGGTGCGGAACTCACGCAGGGCGGAGCTGGATGCCCGGATGTCATCTTCTCGATCCTGAACTGTTCCATGTGCTCCGGATTGTCGAAATTCGTCTTCCAAACAAGTACCTTTGAAGTTAATAAATTATCACTTATAAACAGTAAATGTTCAATAATTTAAAAACATTTTGCTCCGGATTTTCGGAATTTGTCTTCCATACTCATACCTATTATTAAAAAATTAAAAATGATCAAGTTATTGGCATTTATGAAGGGATTGATTTGAAATTTTTGTTATTTAAAAACTTTTGCTCCGGATTGTCGAAATTTGTCTTCCAAACTAATACCTTTGAAATGATTAAACTATCAGTTATAAAATAAAATTATTAGTAAATACTTTTTATTTGTGAGTTCCATGTGCTCAGGATTGTCGAAATTTGTCTTACAAACTAATACCTGTTGATAAGAAAAATAAAGGTAATTAAGTTACTGTCATTTATGAAGAAAAGAACTTAAAAATTTTTATTTTTCAAGACTTTTATGCTCCAGACTGTTGAAATTCGTCTTTCATACTAAAACCTTTAAAATGATTTAATTATTACTTACAAATAAAAAACTGTAGTTGTTTTTTATTTGTGAGTTCCATAAGCTCAGAATTGTCAAAACTTGTCTTCAAAACTAATGCCTGGGTTTAAAATTGCATCAAAGTAACTAATTTGGTACACTTATTAACTAAATAATTAAAAGCTATTGTCATACTTGAATATTTTGCTATAGATTATCGAAACTTTACTTCCAAACTAGCACCCAAGTTTATAAAAACAATTAGTTATCGTATCTTAAATAAGCACAAAAGAAGAATATCTCTGACTTCATGTATTGTTCGCTCAGAAGCTAATATAGAATTTTAATTCCAGTTAAAGTTGAAATCTCATCTTTGAAAAATTTCAGAAAACTAAGAAAATTTTCAAAAGAAACAACCACTTTCTATTTAATCATGATTATTTAATCATGATTGGTATACTTTAGGGCAAAAAACAATGCAACAACTAAATAACACAAAAAAAATGTTTTACACATGGAATTTTAACAGGCGACGATACAACGAACAAACAAGATTAGTTCAAGAAAACCATGGCAACAACATAAAACAAGAATGTCACTCTGAACTAGTTTCATAAATTTGTTGAACTTGATTTAGAGTATAATATATGGATTATTTAATACAAATATACATAATTTGTATTAAATATCCATCTTATAAAACTAAAAACCACAGTATAAATATGAAACTTTGTATGTTACTTTTGTACTTTTACATTTGCTCATTATATGATGGTAGTAATTAAATATATTAAAAACTTAGAAAACAATTTAAAAACAAAAATCTTTAGAAAGCACAACAAACTAATTACTGATTTATCACAGGTATGACCTTAATATTTAATGAGGTTGAAAACTAAGAATAAAACTTAGAATATTAATTAATTTCAGAATTTAAATTCAAACTTAAGAGTAATTAAAATCATGGACTGGTACAAAAAAGATTAAAAAATGGCTTTAAGATGTACAAAAAATTAACTCAAGCTTAATGTACAACGTATCTCCGACAACAATTGATATATTGTCAACACAAGACTTAAAGTTTTCAAAAACATACAATAAAACCTGGGAAAGATATAAAAATAATAATGAATGCATATAAAAATAAAACAAAGGTAAGAACAAAACTAACTGCACATTTAAAATGACTGTTTTAAGAAAAAAATATGTCATTCATGTATGTAAAAAAGACATATAACCAACGAACTTATTGCGTGAAACAAAATCAACATCATATGGCAATAAATTAAAGCAACCCAGAAAACAAAACTATCAAAAGTACGTTCACGCAACTCAAAAAAGGTGAGAAAATATTTATTCGAATTTAATTTAAAGTTTAAGCAGATTTTTGACTGTCGTATAAATTAAAATGTTTACTCATTTTAAAGATAGAATCAAAACAGTTTATTGGAAATATAAAAAAAAAAAGAACTGATAATGTTTTAACATTACAAATGAAAATAAGAAAGCTTCAAATCAGATATTTTGATTGTTACGTCATTTCAAAGAGTAAGAACATGTAAAAGACTTTGGGTAAAGTTTAAAGAAAATATTTGAATTAAAATAACTAATAACATGGACAGTTTAATAATTTACGAACATTACAACATGATGTCTTATTTAAACTTTAGACTACAAACCATAAAAGTTTAAACATAGAAATTAAACATGAGTTGACCCTTACTATTTACTTTTAAACTGAATCAATATCAACCAATTTAAAATAAGAATTAAAATAAATTGAATATAAGGTCAGTCAATTAAACAAACTCTTAAAGAATATTGTAATCATTTATAAACTACTATCTTAAGTCAATCTATTGATTTAAAAATATTTTTTAACGATGATTCATAATTTTGAAACGCTTTCTAACAGCTAAAGTTATAGTTTACTTAAATATATGAAATTGTAGTTTAATACTCAAAAATGACTCTTAACCTTGTATAAACCAAGAAAATTTAATATGATTATGAATAGGTAAATAAAATCAATAAAAATACAAACTGTTGAGTTACACGCTCATCAGGTGTAGTACAACTACAGCTATAGAAACTGAATGGCTTTAAAATCTTCACATTTATTCACAATATTCTACGATTTGTAATATTAAGTACAACTTTAATAAGTACTGGAAATAAGTACAACTTTTCTTAAACAATAAGGTTAAAAATAAAGCAAAAAATAAAGCAATTTCAGCTGATGACAGTAATACGACTTAGCTTTAGAAAAGTAAAAACTAAGTAAAAAAGCTATAAAAGTCCTTAAATGGTATATTTGAAGTTGCTTTGTTTTATTTTGGACAAAAATCTAATTTAAAGTGTTTTTAATAATGACAAATTAACAATGTTTTAGACATGGAATTTTAACAGGTGACGATACAACGAACAAACAAGATTAGTTCAAGAAAACCATGGCAACAACATAAAACAAGAATGTCACTCTGAACTAGTTTCATAAATTTGTTGAACTTGACTTAGAGTATAATATATGGATTATATAATACAAATATACATAATTTGTATTAAATATCCATCTTATAATACTAAAAACCACAGTATAAATATGATCTTTGTATGTTACTTATGTACTTTTAACATTTGCTCATTAAATGATGGCAGTAATTAGTTGTATTAGAAATTAAATTAAGAACAAAAATCTTTAAACAGAACAACAATTTACTTACTGATTTTTCACAAATATGATTTCAATATTTAACGAGATTGAAAACCTAAAACGCTCAGAAATTATTAAAATAAAACTTAAAAGAGTATTCAATATAACAGACTGGTACAAAAAAGACTAAAAGTGGGTTCATTTAAACTAAAATCTTTAGTGAATACTTTGTAAGGTAAGGAATTTGTTTAAACAAGTATGATGCAGACATTTAAAAACTAGATTTAAAGATTCAATTGAATTTTATATTGGTAATAAACAGACTTTTTTAGTAAAATTGTCTAAGTAGATAAGGTAGTTCAAAGCAGGATTATTTGTAGTTATGAAGTGAAATTAAAGGAAAACAGTATTAAATCCGTAACAACTGCTTCACTTAAATTAAGTATAAACACATGCACAAATTTCTAATAATCTAACGTTTAATTGCATCCAAAATCAAACCAGCCAAATAGTTCTACAGATCATTAATAATAAACAAAAACAATAATTAACATACGAATAACTTTGCAATAACTAAGAAAAAATTAGAACGTAAATGATAAAACATTAAAAGAAGCTCTTCATCAATACATCTTGACACTTTAAGCATATGTTATTAAATTTAAAAGAAAAATACCATATTTAATGAGACTATATAATGACGTAATAATAGTGTGTAATAAGACTAAATAAATTTCAACTAAAACACCTAAACTAAATGGATAAAAAAAGATATTTCGTTACTTTAATAATGCATACAATTTTATGTGGACAAACTAAGACGTTTATCATGAAAAATTTGAACTTGACTGAAAGTTATTTGCGCTTAAGAGAAAATGCTTTATTACTTGCACTTAAAAGAACTAAAACTATTTACAAATATTATTAACTAAAGAGAACCCGTGGAAAAGTTTTTAAATAAACCTTGGTATTTGAATTGTAAAGTTATTTTACAGTAACATCAACAAAACAATGAAGCGTTAACTAAAAATACATCTAAACCATGAGTAAAACAAACTTTATACTATAAAATTCACTTTTAAACCAAAATTTATCGAAGTAGAATTAAATCAAGAAAAAAATAAATTTACAATATAATAACGGATTAGACTTATAAACAAACTTTAGAACAAACTCATGAAAAGCCAATTTTTTTTTAAACAGACTTTCAAGTAATTCTACAGTAATAACAATTAAACTTAGTAACAACATTAACTAAAACATGATCCGTTTTTGGTTGGTAAGATGACCCGTAAATAATTTAAAACTAAAGAATATAAGGCTACATAAATCCCTTCACAGTTTTTTAACCTTTTTTATATATAGATTTGAAAAAAGTACAGTAAAAAAATATAGATTCAGAAAAGTTTGAACCAAGTAGACGAGCTTTAAAACATGTAAAACTAAGGGAAATTTCCAAACTAGTTGACAGAAAATAAAACCAAATTTTATAGAAGTAAATGGCACTATAAACAATTAAAATAAAATACGACCTCGAAATTGAAATGGTTACTTAATTGGCATAGTTTTATAAGTATTTGGTTTAGAGTCATTATTATTAGTGTAAAATAAGGTCATACTTATCGATTTTGTTTATTACAAACCGTTTATTGTTTGAAACATAAGGTAAAATATTTATTAATAATTGGAATTAATTACATAATAGGTAAAATTCTTCTGTTCATTTAAATATGAAAAAAGGATATTTATATTAAATTGATGCTCTTTCAAACATACAAAATAAGAAGTTTCAATTCTTTTAAAGTGACCTTAACAGCAAGTTTATGATTAGATAAGACATTAGCAAAAATTATGTATGATATACACAACCTTGTAGACCAAAAACTTAAATGGCACAACATATACTACAGCTGAATAATAACATTAAACAATGAGTCATAAATTCTCTAAGTGGGATGTATATTTGAACTGTAATTATTACTTGAAAAGACAGTTAATCTTTTAAGTTTATAGATATCAACATCATATGAACCAGCGCAACAAGATGTTAATTAATGATTAAGTATTAATCTGTTAATTTACTTGCAGCAATGAAATATTTCAGAGTTAATTGCCATATATATATTTATATCTATTATGTATATCACAGATGTTCTTGTGCTAAAACTTTATTCCGACTAACGGCGTTTCACTGCTCTCAAATAAATTTAAGAACAGATCTACGGAGTCTATAAAATGTTAACACACATTAGAAAAAAAGCAGAAAAAAGTATGTATAATTATGTATAGTGTTTATCTAGGTAGTAACTATAAATGGACTTTATGGTTTAAAAACAAAGTTTGGGATAAAAGCGTAAAATTATAAAATTGTCTATTTAACGCCTTATAACGTTACATCTTATCTATTATGTATATATACATAGTTTAATTAAGATACGCCTCGTCTAATACTTATTATGTACATATATTTAGTGTTGTTAGTGTCTATATTAATTATTCAAATAATATGCATATTACATATACAAATATAGTGTTAGTAAAAATTACTAAGTTAAACTGTATAAGACTACCGGGTTATGACGTAACATTTATGTAAAAATACATGAAAAATTGTGGACAAAACTGTATTTCGTTAGTGGCTAATTTTCAAAGATTGCCAAAATTTATTTCCACAAATTAAGACGTAAACATTGACTTATGTAAACGGGAAATGTACATGGAAAAATTTAGCTTTGTTTCCATCTAAGTGACATAAATATCCTACACACAATATTGCAAAGATACTACTTACAAAAGTATACGATTTGTACTTTTAAGAATGCAATGTATTACATTAACTAACAATTATAGCATTTTTTGCCCAAACACTTTTTTTTAAAGACAAACGACGCTTAAAACTAAGTAAGTAATCTACTTACGCTCATGAGTAATTTGTACAGGCTTTATCTGTTATCAATAAATACAACGTGGTGTGAAATTTGTCTGTTATACTCAATGATTTAAATATTAGTATTAAAACAGGGTCGCCACTCGTTTTTCTAAAGTTTTCCGAATTTCTTCCAGGATTTTAAAAATACACATGTTTGGGTCTATTTTTAGTTTAAAGTTAAGTTTAAGGTAAGAAACTGTGTTAAGTAGTATAAAAATATTAAAAAGATACTGTAAAGCTACTTTAAGTATGTTTTTTAATAAATTAAAACTTTTATTATGAAAAAACTTTTCTATTTATATGATAGATGTTTTGAGTAAAATCATAATTTTACTACTAAACACATATAAACCATTAAAAATTCCACATTATTTTTAGTGGTTTTTGCCTAAATTGTCAAACTCCAGGTTTTACCAGGTAAAGTGGCAGCCCTGTTAAAATCAAGTTTAGTTGCGCTAAGAAGTACGAGCACATTCACTCGTACATCCAAGTCATAGGGTGCCAACAAACAGAGTGACGGGGCTTAAAAAACAATAGCAAAACAGATCAAAGTAGTAGAAGTGAGTTGGCGTGGTGTAAATAACTCTTCATCCTTTTTTAGGACCTATTTTAAGCGCTTAAATCATTATTGGTGACTAAAACATTATTACAAAAGAATAAAAATTCAAATTAGTGCATTTAATCGTTTTCGGATTTTTAGTAGCAGATAAAAAATTAAAATTACAGTTACTTTAATGAAGTTAAATTAAACCCCAATCGTTGGAAAAGCTAGTAAAAGAAAACGGAATGGACGTTGTTTAGATCAGAGTTTATCTAAAGCGGACAATATCGCCCTTTATAGGAGGCAAAAAACAGTGAGAAATTGAAAACGTAAATGGGTAATTCGACAGTAAAGGGACTTTTTAACTCGTGATAAGGGTTAAATTTAGAAATTAGTTTGGAAAACCAATTTCAAGTTTGGAAAACAATTCAAAATGTTTAAGAACTAATCCTATAAGCTTAGAAACAGTAAGGAAATAAACTAAAAATAAAATAGTATCTCAACAAGAAGATAAAATGATTAATTCAACCGAGAATTTACAAAAAAGTTTGTACAATTGATGCAAGTGGTTTGTAAATTTACCTAACTTTATGTGGACAATTTAAGACGTAAATATTTTTTAGAAGTATTTAAAACAAGTGGCTCATGACTAATTTATATCTGTTATCTTTCATACAACATTAGAGTGAAACTAGTCTGTTGTATCTTATAACTTCTAGTGAGAATAAAGTTTAGTTATGACTTAGAAGTACTAGCACACTTACTCGTACATCCAAGTCATAACTCAAAAAGGTGCCGACCAGCAGAGTAACCGGGCCTAAAGGACAAGAATTAAAAAAAAAACTAAGGGCAGGCCGGAGAGATGACAGGTGCGAAGCACCGTGTCATCTCTCCGGCCGTAGCCCTTCGATGTTTTTTTTTAATTCTTGTCCGCTACCTCAACACTTACTAATCAAACTCATCAATACAAAACCACTCAGTTAATAATTGAAAAACTATAACTGATATTACCGTCAGGCCTTTAATGGTTTCACATCAATAAGTTAGATCACATAAGCTCAAGGTTAGTAAAAGATAACAGATAAAGACCGTACAAATACAACGCAACAACGTATATTTGTTTGGCAGTTACGCTACTCACGGTCCATTTGACAGAAAAAGAGGGCCTTCAAGAAAAAAGGCCGTAAAGAAAAAGAGAAAAGGAAAAGATGAAAATTTTTTCGCCGGCGGAGCCGGCGAAATGCCTTAAAAAATAAATTTTAATAATCTCCATCAAAAAATCTCATCACATTTTCGGTTTGGGGGAATCCCCATTTTTTGAAAAATATGGGTGGGGGGGCCTGAAAAATTTAGTGCGTACCCTATTTTCGAAAACCTATTTAACTAATGCAAATAATGTTTTACTAAAAATTTAGTGCATACTTTAAGCGGGTGCGTACCTTATTTTAGAAAACCTATTAAATCAATGCAAATATTGTGTTATTAAAAATTTAGTGCGTACTTTAAGCGGGTGCGTACCTTATTTTAGAAAACCTATTTAATTAATGCAAATAATGTGTTATTAAAAATTTAGTGCGTACCTTATGCGGGTGCGTAGTACTTAAAGAAAATCTTTACTTATAACAGAGAGAGTGTTATTAAAAAGTTAGTGTTTAATTCTTAGAATGCGTACATTATAGATGCCTTTAATTCGTTAAAATTACATGTTTAAGTTAGGGTATAAAACCAAAAACAAATGAATACAGATACTACATCATCCTGGTTAAGTACCTAATGTTTTACATATACATGGAAAACAGTTCATCAATCTCATAGAGAGGTGTACTTTTTAATGACAGAAAATATAAAAATATACAAATATAAAAAGAAACAGACCTTTTAAATGTGTACACTGACAAATCTATTTATATGATTTAACTGTTTTCTATGTATACTCAAACAATAGTCAGTTAACTTGCTTACGTAAATTGATTTTACTTAGATAACCTTTTAAAAACAGTATAAAATTTAAACTAATCAAAAATAAAAAACCACTTGAGATTCATCTAAACAATTAAAATTACTTTGATTCAAGTAGTAACTATATTCTTGTCAAATAAAACTTTAAAATGGTAAAAAAAATTTTATATTCTTGTTTAACTTCAGTTTTATACTGTTCCTACTAAAGGATATCACTTTACTTGTCATGTAACTTATTAAGCTAAAGTTTATCCATGATAGTTAAATTGGTCTCATTGTGAAGTAATTATTTAGCAATCTCATAAATACAAAGGTTACTACCATCACTACTTATTAACTGGTATACTTTAATTTACTTTATATATTCACTAATAGACTTAAACTTTGAATGCTTACTTAATTGCTTTGTTTAATCACTGATCTCAGACAACTTATTGTGTGTTTCTTAAAGTGTGCATACAAATTAAAGGTGTTTGAACTTATCATTTCAATACATTGTTACAAACTAAAACAGTTAAACCATACTACTTTGTGTCATTAACATATGTTTATTAGCCTGTAGTTCATTTCAAAGTTTGTCAAATACTTGCATCATTTGAAATCTTTATGGCTGTATATTTATACTATTACCAAAATTGAGTCTTTACATTTGTCATATACATATAACACAACACAGCAAGTTGTTGATAAATGCTTATTAGTGCAAACATATGAACAAAAGAAATTATTGATAGATAAAAGAACAGAAAGAAGTTAGTGATAGAAGAAGAGAAAAATTAAACAAAGGTGAGAATAAACCTCATACACTAACAACCTTTAAATTTTGCTTGCTGTGAAGTGCTTTGTAAATATATGAGTGTAAACTTAAAATTTTGGAACATTTTGTTTACTAGCAAACCTAATCCTGATATGGTTTAACTGTTTTCTTTTGTAAAAAAATGAATAAATAAAACTTTATAACAATTAAAACAGTTTTGAAACTATTAACAATTTTGTTTTATGATTACTCTTCCTACTTATCTTTTATGCACACTTTAAGTAACTCTTATTACAAATTATTAATTTATAAATATATAAACTACATTAATACAATCAGAACTAACCAACTTAATTTTTATGTTGTAAATAAACTTCTACACTTACATTAGCTTGCTGTCTCTTTGGGCTTCATTCATAAAAACAAAACTTCTTTACACAAGCTTATAAAGTTTACCACAAATGTTGCTACTTTTAAGTGATTTTATTTATTTTTGAGTCTTATTTAAGTTTTCTCTTAATTTAAGGTAGCCTTGTAATCTTAGGAGAATGAAGTCCAACAAAACAAATATATGTTTATGGTATCAACTCTATAAAAAGAAAGAACTAGTCTGAATTTGTGCAAAATTTAATTAACATATAAAGCTTAATGTTATTTAAGCATGAGAACTCAAAAAATTTAATAGTAACAAAAGGACTTAAATAAATAGAAAATCTAAAACTTAAAGACAAATATCAAGATTTATTGTAAATACCCAAAAAACCTTAACTTTGTTACTAAACATTCAACTAGTATTACTGGTAACCCTAGCAAAAAATACTAAGTTTTGCACAAATTAAAACAATCTAATTAACTATTAAACAAACTAACTTGAACAGCTGCTGTAGTAGGTACTCATCTTTAATCAGAATCCAAAAAAGTGTGATCCATTGCCTAATCTTAAGATGTAGGAGAAAGCCAAAGTTACAACTTATAAAGACCTTTGAAAAAACCTAGAAGTTTAAAAATTTTACAGAGGTTCAAAAGATTTTTCATAAGAATTCTTTTGAATTTTTCTCTACTCAGTTCACTTTACAATGATGTTTCAAAGATTTCAAAGACTGAAATGCAAGTTTTTAAAGCCTCTTGATGATTTTTTTTTCATCAAGTAAGCCAATTGATCTTTTCTGAACATGTCATGCTTCTAGTATAAAAGCTTGTCACAGATTTTATAAATAAAGATACATGCATTCTGTGATGAATCAGAAAATAAAGATTTTTTCAAAGGTTTTGCATGAGAAAAATAATATAGATTATCAACATAAACTTTCAAGACTGTTGAATGCCAAACTAAGTCAAATGCTTTCTTAAAATTACTCACACAATATAGAAATATAAGAATTCTTTTGAATGTTTCTCTACTTATTTCACTTTATATTGATGTTTCAAAGACTGATATGCAAGTTTTTAAAGCCTCTTGATGATTTTTTTTTGCCTCAAGTAAGTGCATTCAAGCCAATTGATCTTGCTGAACATGTCATGTTTGTGAGTATAAAAACTTATCACAATTTTTATAAATAAAGATATATGATTCTGTGATGAACTAGAAGATTAAATAAAGAATTTTTTCAAAGCTATTGCATGAGAAAAATAATATAAATTATCAACATAAACTTTCAAGACTGTTGAATGCCAAACTAGGTCAAATGCTTTCTTAAACTTACTCACACAATGTAGAAACATATAAGACTTTTAGAAGATAAAATGAGCAACAATCATCAAGTTTTATCTTCAAAAATATTGACAATCAAATATAGTTTGCTTAAGTACAAAGCTCACATAAACAGTATAAAAAAGAAAAAAAAAAGTTTCAGAGTTACTTCACACCTACAGCATCTAAGGTGTTTTTACTACAAGTGCTTTTCTCAAAAGAATATTCATTGAAAAAAATATTTTGCAAAGTACTATTTTATTGTGATGTCACATTAAAATGTAAGACTTTAGAGAATTCATAAAAACTACAAATTGAAACACTATCTTAGCATGGCAGGGTGGTTTTTAGCTTTTTCGAAAATAAAATGCTTTATTTTACATAATGTTAAACCTTAAACTTTTTATTGTAAAAGATAAACTGTTTTAATTTCATTCTTATTATTCATTCTTTTTTAAGTTTTTCGTAGTTTCTACCTTTTTACTACATTGGCGATAACTGGTTAACATATTGTATAATATTTAAGCTACAGTAATTCATTAAGCTCGTATAAACTACATTGACAACTTTATAAAGACATATAATTTAAGCGTTTAACTCTTAATTTTACAAAATAGTTTTCTTTTTTTGTTTTTTTTGTTTTGTATAAGTTTATTACTTAACAATTTGTACAAGATTGATTATATTTAGCGAAAAGCCTTTATCTCATCAGGTAATAGCATTAAATTTAACTTTTGCAAAATCATTTTAGTTATTATTTAATTTGAATCGTTTTGCCATATTAGCCAAAACTATACAGTTTTTGTAGTCATTGATATAACAACTTTTTGAAGCAGGTAGAAAATAAAAAAACCATATTGTGCATAGTGAGTGAATGCTAAATAAAGACACACTTATCAAAATATTTATGTCAAATTTTAAATGTGATCAAAATGAAACTTGTCAAATTCCAAGTTTGTTGGCTGACTTGTTTATAAAAACCTACGTTCTGTTTAAAAAAAATACATTAGCAATTATTACAAACTTTAACACTAGTAACCGTTAGTTTTAGTATTATTTTTTACTATTAGATCTATTTTAATGAAACATTCATACTAGTTGAAAGTTTAAAAGAATTACAATGTTAGAGCAAAAGGTCTTTCTCTATACTTAATTGTTTAAATTGGACACATTTTTTTGTTTTTAATAACAAGAACTTTTATTATTTACGTTTTTTTAAGGAACAAATTGAGATCGCTACATATTTCGAATAAGTTTTGTTTCTAAAACTATGAAAGTTAAAGATGCGTAAGACCCGGTCTAGACAGAAAAATACCAAATAGACAGAAATAATAAACTTTTAATTTTGAAATTCTAACTTAAAAGAGCAATTGCTAATACAGTTATCATGCAATCAAAAATAGCACCCTGCAGCAATTGTATAGTTTATAATTAATCTTTCTACATTCACTAATGTCAAACCTACACTTTTTAGTCTTCATTCTATTATCAACTTTCTATAGTATGTAATCAGCTTGTTTTATTCCTTAATTTAAAGCCACTAATGTTTTTTATTTTAATATAACAGTTTCACGTTCAGTTTTTTAAGAGCCTAAACCCATAGTGTTTGTTTAGTATTTTATTCAAATCATTGATTAACTTTCTAACTAACATAATTTACAACTTCTTACCTACTTGTTTTGCTTTATAGTATCTTCCATGTTTTGTTTAACTTTTATTTTTCAGATTTAAATTGTGACTGAAGATCCATTAAAGGGTTAAACTTAGTTTCTTAAATAAAAATATTAAACAATTAATGTTGTATATTAATTATTTACTCAAAACTTTTGTTTTTATAATTTTTACTTTTAACAACTACCAAAACATGCGTTTTGAACAAGAACATAAACTTGTGAATTTTTGGGAGATTAGTATAGATTAATCTCATAGAAAATATATCAGGTTGTTAAAAGATTTTTTTAGTGAAATGTTTTGTATTGTAAAATTTAATTTAAAACTTTATCCAAAACTGTCGAAAATATGTAAGCCAAGCAAAATTTTGTCTTTTTAATGTGCTCAGGGTTGCCACTGGTTTTTGATAAATTTCTTTCAGCTTTTTGAAAAGACACGTTTTTGGGTTTGATTTTAGTTTCAAATTGAGTTGAACTTTAAAAACTGTTATAAGTAGTATAACAACATTGAAAAGATACTGTAAAGCTAATTTAAATGTGTTTTTCAATAAAAAATATTTTGATGATGACAAAGTTTTCTATTTATATGATAGATTTTTCGTTTCAAATCAATACATACTACTAAAAACGTAAAAATTGTTTAAAATTCCGAGTCTTTTTTAAATGTCTCAAATTCCAGGTATTTTTCAAGGTTTTTAGCCTAAATTGTCGAATTTTAGATTTTTCAAGGATTCCAGGTTTCGTGGCAACCCTGTGTACTGATGATTTTTGTAATGCTTGAGCTTTTTAATTTGAGATTTGAGTAAATATATAAAACAGTTTACATAAGTTGATGATTAGAGTTTTTGAAAGATTTATCATGTGCGTATTTAGTATTTAGTTTAAATATAAAGTATATATCAAATAAGCTGTTGCCAAATGCACAACTAAAAAGAATTTTTACACATATCAAAAAATATAAAAACAATTCATTAAGGTTTATAAAATTTGTAAAAGATAGTTTCATATATTTTTAGAAAAATTACTTAAACACTGTGATTGTAGGAATTTACAAAAATGTTTGATACATTAGGTAAGTAATTTATTAAATAAAAGTTCTAACATCAGAAATTTTTTTTGTAAAAAGAATTTATACAAAAACATAATAAAAGCAGCGAAAATTAATAAAATATCACTAAAGTTTGGTCGAATGTTAATAAACTGCGTAAATCTCAACAAAATTAAAGTAAAGAAATTTTGGACAACTTAATCGTTGTTAAATTAATTAAATAATCCAGGAATGATCAAAAATGTGCAAACAGAATAGTACTGCCATATGTATATGAATAAAAAATCATTTTAGTACAATAATTACAAAAAAGTTTCAACTTGTGTAAGAACAATGTTAGTAAAAGCACTTTAGGTGAAATAGACAATTTTTTTTTGTTAAAAGCTTAATTGAACTTTTAGGTTTTTTTAAATTTTCTAAAACTTTCATTTGATGTCACACAATAAACCACAATTATTATTTTTTAATAAATTTTAACTCTGAGGTTTTTAGAATCAAATTTCAAAAACAAACAAAAAAATTACTCCTCCTTATTTTCAGGTGATTCGCTTTCTTTCTGAATTTCCTCATTTTCGACCTGAATTTCTTCTTCAACCTGATTTTCCTCCTGAACTTCAAGTACTTCCTCCACGGCATCTTCCTGAATATTTTCTTCAATATTTTCATTATTTTCTTTTTCTTTTGTTATTTCTTCGACTTTATCTTCAACTCGGTCCATCCTCTCACCTAAACTGCACATTGCCTGAAAAAATATTTATGTCTAAAAATATCGTTATTTTTTTGATTATTTATATACTCTTTGAGTGTAACTAAAAAAATGAAAAAAAATATTATTATTAAAGAGTAGATGTGAACTAATTAGGAACGATTTCGATGTTTTATAACTAAATTAATCAGTTTCATTTTAAATCATGTTCAGTCTGTTTAATAGCTAAAAATATCTTGAAACAAAAACTTATTTTATTAAAAAAAAAAACTTCGGTCGTTGCAAGTTTCACAAAATTATAACACTTAAGTAAAATTTTAAAGAACTTAACTATGGTATGAATTGTGGTATAAATTTTCAATATACTACACACCATTTATTTTACGTTTTTAACAAAAAAAATTATAAAAATGGAGCTTTACTATCTTAAAAAAAATCAGGCGTTGTAAGCTTCATAAATTTTTACTCGAAATTTAACAAACAGAGTAATGTTTTAAGAACTGGTGTGAACTTCTGCTATGCCGTATTTTACTTTTTCAACAAACTACACACCAGTTATTTTACGCTTTTCATATATAAGCTAGCCACTTATTGTTTTTAAAAACAAAAACACTTGATAAAGCATGTCACAATTAAAGCAAATATATCTAACCTTTTAGTTATATCATACACACTTGGTAAGATACTTGAAAGGATCAACTAAACAGTCACGTAAACAACAAAGAAATATAGCAATTTATTTTGAAATAATAATAAGTCATGTAAATAATAACAAGTTATTTAATTTATCAAAAGTTTTCAACAAACCCTGTTCAACAAATCGAGCTGTCCCAAAATCTGCTCCAAAATTTGATCGGTTTTATTCTTGGGATTACCCTCATTTGGGGTTGAGGCCCCTTGATTTACCTGCGGGGACTCAGCCCTGCTGGGTTCCGGCTCTGGGGTGAGGGTCCCCGAAACTTCCGGGAGCTTCTCGGGCGGTTGCTGGGGCAACGGAGGGGGCTGGGCGGACTCCACGGTGACCACCCCGATTTTGGGGGTTTTATTTTTTACTTTTGTGGCCAGTTTCTTTCTGGCTTCGGATATTTTTGTTGACGTGGACGCCTTCAGGTCCTCGATCGTCGAAATTGAATCCTTGGAAAAAAACATTTACATAAAAGTTTTAGTTTATATTTATAAAAATGTTTTTGCTTTATTCGTTGAAACTGAATCTTGAATTTTTTTTACTTTTATTTTGTTACTTCTGCTAATTTACTGTTTATCTGATAAACCGTTTCATTTAAAAGCAGTTTTGTACTTTTTAAAATAAACTATGTTTACAGTGTTTTTAAATATTTATGATGTCCTTATTTACTCTGTTAAAAAGTATGCAGTATTTAGTTGGTGTAAAATCTCAGATGAACCAGAAATATATAACAACAATGTTCAACCTAAAATGATTTTATTATCAAATATTAATTAAGTAAAATGTTAATACAAATTTATCATCGCGAAATTTTCAACTTAGTTGTTAAATGTAAAAAAGTTGTACTAAATAAATAATTATAAGGAAATATTTAATAAAATCAAACACACTTCTTCATCTGCAGCTAGTTCGTCTTCGTGGGCAACTTCTTGTAATGTTTTCTTAATTGGTTTGTTTTCTGAAAAAAAATTATAGTTGTTATGTTTTTTTAATCAATTAGGAACTTATTTTCTTAAATTAAATGTTTTCTTATTTGGTTTGTTTTATGAATGAAAAAAAGTTTACTACTTCTTGAAAAGTTTTCTTAAGTACTTTATTTTGTTAGAAAAAATACTTCTTGCAAAGTTTTTTTTTACATACTTCTGAAAATGAAATTATATTTATAACCTATTGTTATGTTTTGTTTTATTAGATTGTTTTCTGTTAAAGTTTTATTCATTTTATTTACTTCTTACAATGTTTTATTACTTCTTGTTAAGTAGCTATATTTACCAGGAATTTATTTATTGTAAAAAAAAAATAATATCATACTTTAATTAAAGATCAACTTTGTTATATACTAATTAAATGTTTCTTCTTTATTTATACTATGTCCTCAACAAATCAAACTTCAAACTGCAATTATACTCTAAACATTTTATTCCTCAAGTTTAGTTTATTTCCTTGTAACATTTTATTTTATTCTTAAGAGTTTGCTACACTTGAAAGAAAAAAAAATAAACAACCTAATAAATAATTACAAACTAGTCTGAGTTGGAATAAGTTTATTTTGATACTTTTTTGTTTAACTTCCACCTCCGACGCTATCATGACTTACACACAACTTTATGCCTACAAAACTTTATAAACACTCTAAAACTGTTTGTTCAGAACAAGATAGTTTTAAAATTTCATACAACACTACCCAGTTGTGAAAATAAAAAAAAAGCTAAAACCACTGAACAAAGTTTAGTTATTTATATTGAAAACAACTTAAACTAGAACATAACAAGTTATAGTATGTTTTCAGCTGAAGCACTAAACTTGTTATTTTTAACCTAAATTTATTATACTTTACGTTTATAAAAAAATTCAGCATTGAAATAAAAACTTAAATATTTTTATTTAGTAAAGCTAGTTGCAAGGCGAAAAGTTTAACGAATTGAAATGATACAAATAATAACTTAATAAAAATTGTATGGTAACAGACAATAAAAATATGATGCAACAGAATGTTAAAGACCAAATCAATTTAATCTCTTCAAACTTCTTAAAAAACTATAAATTTTTTAATTTCAAAATAATTTTGAGCATAAGGCTACCCTTGTAGTATTAATTTCCTTTTATAAATTTTAAAACTTGAACTTTGTATATATTAACTAGTTTGAACTTAATTATAGTTGAAATGAAGTAGTTTTAATTCAACAACTATTTGATATACTTCTAATAACAACACATGTCAATTACAACATAAGAAATAAAATAAACATAGCAAATTCATATTCTACAACATTCTAACAAAGTAAACTTCTAGCTTAAATCAACGTTTTGAATTAAAAATTAGCTTTTTTATAAGTATGCAATATGCGAATAAATGTAAATAAGATATTTTTTTGCAAAGGGTGTAAACAGTGTAAAACAGTATAAAAAATTAAAGAAAATTACTATAAAAACTGTAACTAGAAGTCTTGCTGTAAGGAACTAAATTAAAGCTTACAATTTTAAGGGATTATATGACAATTCAAAATCTGACAACTCAAATTATTAAAAAATTGTAAAAGGGTCTACATCTCAAAAAGTTTTTTGAGAAAATAAAAAATGCTTTTATAGGTCTAAATCATAAGATTTGACGGTAAAATATATTTTATTTTATTAAAAGAGATAACTGAAAAAAAACTCAGAAGTATCAAAATTTAAAATGTCGGAATTTAAATAGTCGTGCACCCGTTTTTGATTAAAAACATTGGTCTAATTATTAAAGCTAATCCTAGACAGAAAAAAATATACTAGATACTAAGTATTAGGGTAGACTGAAACACTAGACCAGAAAACTAAGAACTAGGGTAGACTAAAGCATTAGGGCAAAAATGACGACCTGGGCAAATCTAACACCTACCCATAGCACAATTCCACCCAATTTTTTTTATATTTTTAAACTGTTTTTATTTTTTTTTATTTTGTATCACTATTTTCCCTAACCCTTACCCTTGGTCGGTAAGCGGTTCTCGGATTTGATCGGGTGGAAATTGATCGCGGGTTGGAACTGAGCGGTTCCCCCTTCCCATACAAGTAAGTTATTACAAGAACGCATTGTCGTTGTGAGAGTGATACTTTTACAATAATTGTTTTCTTGCACTAAAGCCAAGGGTCAGAGATATTTAAGAGCGAGAGAAAACTGTCACCCGTACAAAATAACAAACAACCACGTTTTTACATTCTGCAAAGAACATTATTTAGGTTAATAATAAACAGCTTCTTCTTCAGGGATATTTAAAACAGTGAAATTTGTCAAACAGGGAGATTCGAACTTTGAAAACCGTTTTTAAGAAATTCATATTATACTTGACGAAACGTCGTCAGATATCTTATAATAACATCATGTGTTTTTCTTAAAGCTGGTCAAAACATTAGATTTAAAGTTGACAGCCAAAACATTCACTTGTGTACAACTGACACCATTTATTACACAGCTAATTTTTTTTTAGAACTGTTTTCATTTATAAGACCCTCTAAGATCAACAACCTTCGAAACTTTTGTTAAAAATAATCGAAATCAGAAAAAAAAAAATTGTTACGTCAAACAAAAAAAAAACACAAACCACTTAATTTTTACAAAGAAAGCTTGTTTTTCAAACAAACGAACTTAATATGGAGTTGTTGGCGTAGCAAACCGGTGCCTGGCACCTGGAACTGTCCTGACTCATGCACGGAGGGGCGGAACTCACGCAGGGCGGAGCTGGATGCCCGGATGTCATCTTCTCGATCCTGAACTGCTCCATGTGCTCCGGATTGTCGAAATTCGTCTTCCAAACAAGTACCTTTGAAGTTGATAAATTATCACTTATAAACAGTAAATGTTCAATAATTTAAAAACATTTTGCTCCGGATTTTCGGAATTTGTCTTCCATACTCATACCTATTATTAAAAAATTAAAAATGATCAAGTTATTGGCATTTATGAAGGGATTGATTTGAAAATTTTTGTTATTTAAAAACTTTTGCTCCGGATTGTCGAAATTTGTCTTCCAAACTAATACCTTTGAAATGATTAAACTATCAGTTATAAATAAAATTATTAGTAAATACTTTTTATTTGTGAGTTCCATGTGCTCAGGATTGTCGAAATTTGTCTTACAAACTAATACCTGTTGATAAGAAAAATAAAGGTAATTAAGTTATTGTCATTTATGAAGAAAAGAACTTAAAAATTTTTATTTTTCAAGACTTTTATGCTCCAGACTGTTGAAATTCGTCTTTCATACTAAAACCTTTAAAATGATTTAATTATTACTTACAAATAAAAAACTGTAGTTGTTTTTTATTTGTGAGTTCCATAAGCTCAGAATTGTCAAAACTTGTCTTCAAAACTAATGCCTGGGTTTAAAATTGCATCAAAGTAACTAATTTGGTACACTTATTAACTAAATAATTAAAAGCTATTGTCATACTTGAATATTTTGCTATAGATTATCGAAACTTTACTTCCAAACTAGCACCCAAGTTTATAAAAATAATTAGTTATCGTATCTTAAATAAGCACAAAAGAAGAATATCTCTGACTTCATGTATTGTTCGCTCAGAAGCTAATATAGAATTTTTAATTCCAGTTAAAGTTGAAATCTCATCTTTGAAAAATTTCAGAAAACTAAGAAAATTTTCAAAAGAAACAACCACTTTCTATTTAATCATGATTATTTAATCATGATTGGTATACTTTAGGGCAAAAAACCAATGCAACAACTAAATAACACAAAAAAAATGTTTTAGACATGGAATTTTAACAGGCGACGATACAACGAACAAACAAGATTAGTTCAAGAAAACCATGGTAACAACATAAAACAAGAATTTCACTCTGAATTAGTTCCATAAATTTGTTGAACTTGATTTAGAGTATAATATATGGATTATTTAATACAAATATACATAATTTGTATTAAATGTGCATCTTATAAAACTAAAAACCACAGTATAAATATGAAACTTTGTATGTTACTTTTGTACTTTTAACATTTGCTCATTATATGATGGTAGTAATTAAATATATTAAAAACTTAGAAAACAATTTAAAAACAAAAATCTTTAGAAAGCACAACAAACTAATTACTGATTTATCACAGGTATGACCTTAATATTTAATGAGGTTGAAAACTAAGAATAAAACTTAGAATATTAATTAATTTCAGAATTTAAATTCAAACTTAAGAGTAATTAAAATCATGGACTGGTACAAAAAAGATTAAAAAATGGCTTTAAGATGTACAAAAAATTAACTCAAGCTTAATGTACAACGTATCTCCGACAACAATTGATATATTGTCAACACAAGACTTAAAGTTTTCAAAAACATACAATAAAACCTGAGAAAGATATAAAAATAATAATGAATGCATATAAAAATAAAACAAAGGTAAGAACAAAACTAACTGCACATTTAAAATGACTGTTTTAAGAAAAAAATATGTCATTCATGTATGTAAAAAAGACATATAACCAACGAACTTATTGCGTGAAACAAAATCAACATCATATGGCAATAAATTAAAGCAACCCAGAAAACAAAACTATCAAAAGTACGTTCACGCAACTCAAAAAAGGTGAGAAAATATTTATTCGAATTTAATTTAAAGTTTAAGCAGATTTTTGACTGTCGTATAAATTAAAATGTTTACTCATTTTAAAGATAGAATCAAAACAGTTTATTGGAAATATAAAAAAAAAAGAACTGATAATGTTTTAACATTACAAATGAAATTAAGAAAGTTTCAAATCAGATATTTTGATTGTTACGTCATTTCAAAGAGTAAGAACATGTAAAAGACTTTGGGTAAAGTTTAAAGAAAATATTTGAATTAAAATAACTAATAACATGGACAGTTTAATAATTTACGAACATTACAACATGATGTCTTATTTAAACTTTAGACTACAAACCATAAAAGTTTAACCATAGAAAATAAACATGAATTGACCCTTACTATTTACTTTTAAACTGAATCAATATCAACCAATTTAAAATAAGAATTAAAATAAATTGAATATAAGGTCAGTCTATTAAACAAACTCTTAAAGAATATTGTAATCATTTATAAACTACTATCTTAAGTCAATATATTGATTTAAAAATATTTTTTAACGGTGATTCATAATTTTGAAACGCTTTCTAACAGCTAAAGTTATAGTTTACTTAAATATATGAAATTGTAGTTTAATACTCAAAAATGACTCTTAACCTTGTATAAACCAAGAAAATTTAATATGATTATGAATAGGTAAATAAAATCAATAAAAATACAAACTGTTGAGTTACACGCTCATCAGGTGTAGTACAACTACAGCTATAGAAACTGAATGGCTTTAAAATCTTCACATTTATTCACAATATTCTACGATTTGTAATATTAAGTACAACTTTAATAAGTACTGGAAATAAGTACAACTTTTCTTAAACAATAAGGTTAAAAATAAAGCAAAAAATAAAGCAATTTCAGCTGATGACAGTAATACGACTTAGCTTTAGAAAAGTAAAAACTAAGTAAAAAAGCTATAAAAGTCCTTAAATGGTATATTTGAAGTTGCTTTGTTTTATTTTGGACAAAAATCTAATTTAAAGTGTTTTTAATAATGACAAATTAACAATGTTTTAGACATGGAATTTTAACAGGTGACGATACAACGAACAAACAAGATTAGTTCAAGAAAACCATGGCAACAACATAAAACAAGAATGTCACTCTGAACTAGTTTCATAAATTTGTTGAACTTGACTTAGAGTATAATATATGGATTATATAATACAAATATACATAATTTGTATTAAATATCCATCTTATAATACTAAAAACCACAGTATAAATATGATCTTTGTATGTTACTTATGTACTTTTAACATTTGCTCATTAAATGATGGCAGTAATTAGTTGTATTAGAAATTAAATTAAGAACAAAAATCTTTAAACAGAACAACAATTTACTTACTGATTTTTCACAAATATGATTTCAATATTTAACGAGATTGAAAACCTAAAACGCTCAGAAATTATTAAAATAAAACTTAAAAGAGTATTCAATATAACAGACTGGTACAAAAAAGACTAAAAGTGGGTTCATTTAAAACTAAAATCTTTAGTGAATACTTTGTAAGGTAAGGAATTTGTTTAAACAAGTATGATGCAGACATTTAAAAACTAGATTTAAAGATTCAATTGAATTTTATATTGGTAATAAACAGACTTTTTTAGTAAAATTGTCTAAGTAGATAAGGTAGTTCAAAGCAGGATTATTTGTAGTTATGAAGTGAAATTAAAGGAAAACAGTATTAAATCCGTAAACAACTGCTTCACTTAAATTAAGTATAAACACATGCACAAATTTTCAATAATCTAACGTTTAATTGCATCCAAAATCAAACCAGCCAAATAATTCTACAGATCATTAATAATAAACAAAAACAATAATTAACATACGAATAACTTTGCAATAACTAAGAAAAAATTAGAACGTAAATGATAAAACATTAAAAGAAGCTCTTCATCAATACATCTTGACACTTTAAAGCATATGTTATTAAAATTTAAAGAAAAATACCATACTTAATGAGACTATATAATGACGTAATAATAGTGTGTAATAAGACTAAATAAATTTCAACTAAAACACCTAAACTAAATGGATAAAAAAAGATATTTCGTTACTTTAATAATGCATACAATTTTATGTGGACAAGCTAAGACGTTTATCATGAAAAATTTGAACTTGACTGAAAGTTATTTGCGCTTAAGAGAAAATGCTTTATTACTTGCACTTAAAAGAACTAAAACTATTTACAAATATTATTAACTAAAGAGAACCCGTGGAAAAGTTTTTAAATAAACCTTGGTATTTAAATTGTAAAGTTATTTTACAGTAACATCAACAAAACAATGAAGCGTTAACTAAAAATACATCTAAACCATGAGTAAAACAAACTTTATACTATAAAATTCACTTTTAAACCAAAATTTATCGAAGTAGAATTAAATCAAGAAAAAAATAAATTTACAATATAATAACGGATTAGACTTATAAACAAACTTTAGAACAAACTCATGAAAAGCCAATTTTTTTTTAAACAGACTTTCAAGTAATTCTACAGTAATAACAATTAAACTTAGTAACAACATTAACTAAAACATGATCCGTTTTTGGTTGGTAAGATGACCCGTAAATAATTTAAAACTAAAGAATATAAGGCTACATAAATCCCCTTCACAGTTTTTTAACCTTTCTTTATATATAGATTTGAAAAAAGTACAGTAAAAAAATATAGATTCAGAAAAGTTTGAACCAAGTAGACGAGCTTTAAAACATGTAAAACTAAGGAAATTTCCAAACTAGTTGACAGAAAATAAAACCAAATTTTATAGAAGTAAATGGCACTATAAACAATTAAAATAAAATACGACCTCGAAATTGAAATGGTTACTTAATTGGCATAGTTTTATAAGTATTTGGTTTAGAGTCATTATATTAGTGTAAAATAAGGTCATACTTATCGATTTTGTTTATTACAAACCGTTTATTGTTTGAAACATAAGGTAAAATATTTATTAATAATTGGAATTAATTACATAATAGGTAAAATTCTTTTGTTCATTTAAATATGAAAAAAGGATATTTATATTAAATTGATGCTCTTTCAAACATACAAAATAAGAAGTTTCAATTCTTTTAAAGTGACTTAACAGCAAGTTTATGATTAGATAAGACATTAGCAAAAATTATGTATGATATACACAACCTTGTAGACCAAAAACTTAAATGGCACAACATATACTACAGCTGAATAATAACATTAAACAATGAGTCATAAATTCTCTAAGTGGGATGTATATTTGAACTGTAATTATTACTTGAAAAGACAGTTAATCTTTTAAGTTTATAGATATCAACATCATATGAACCAGCGCAACAAGATGTTAATTAATGATTAAGTATTAATCTGTTAATTTACTTGCAGCAATGAAATATTTCAGAGTTAATTGCCATATATATATTTATATCTATTATGTATATATACATAGTTTAATTAAGATACGCCTCGTCTAATACTTATTATGTACATATATTTAGTGTTGTTAGTGTCTATATTAATTATTCAAATAATATGCATATTACATATACAAATATAGTGTTAGTAAAAATTACTAAGTTAAACTGTATAAGACTACCGGGTTATGACGTAACATTTATAATTAAGTAAAAATACATGAAAAATTGTGGACAAAACTGTATTTCGTTAGTGGCTAATTTTCAAAGATTGCCAAAATTTATTTCCACAAATTAAGACGTAAACATTGACTTATGTAAACGGGAAATGTACATGGAAAAATTTAGCTTTGTTTCCATCTAAGTGACATAAATATCCTACACACAATATTGCAAAGATACTACTTACAAAAGTATACGATTTGTACTTTTAAGAATGCAATGTATTACATTAACTAACAATTATAGCATTTTTTGCCCAAACACTTTTTTTAAAGACAAACGACGCTTAAAACTAAGTAAGTAATCTACTTACGCTCATGAGTAATTTGTACAGGCTTCATCTGTTATCAATAAATACAACGTGGTGTGAAATTTGTCTGTTATACTCAATGATTTAAATATTAGTATTAAAACAGGGTCGCCACTCGTTTTTCTAAAGTTTTCCGAATTTCTTCCAGGATTTTAAAAATACACATGTTTGGGTCTATTTTTAGTTTAAAGTTAAGTTTAAGGTAAGAAACTGTGTTAAGTAGTATAAAAATATTAAAAAGATACTGTAAAGCTACTTTAAGTATGTTTTTTAATAAATTAAAACTTTTATTATGAAAAAACTTTTCTATTTATATGATAGATGTTTTGAGTAAAATCAAAATTTTACTACTAAACACATATAAACCATTAAAAATTCCACATTATTTTTAGTGGTTTTTGCCTAAATTGTCAAACTCCAGGTTTTTCCAGGTAAAGTGGCAGCCCTGTTAAAATCAAGTTTAGTTGCGCTAAGAAGTACGAGCACATTCACTCGTACATCCAAGTCATAGGGTGCCAACAAACAGAGTGACGGGGCTTAAAAAACAATAGCAAAACAGATCAAAGTAGTAGAAGTGAGTTGGCGTGGTGTAAATAACTCTTCATCCTTTTTTAGGACCTATTTTAAGCGCTTAAATCATTATTGGTGACTAAAACATTATTACAAAAGAATAAAAATTCAAATTAGTGCATTTAATCGTTTTCGGATTTTTAGTAGCAGATAAAAAATTAAAATTACAGTTACTTTAATGAAGTTAAATTAAACCCCAATCGTTGGAAAAGCCAGTAAAACAAAACGGAATGGACGTTGTTTAGATCAGAGTTTATCTAAAGCGGACAATATCGCCCTTTATAGGAGGCAAAAAACAGTGAGAAATTGAAAACGTAAATGGGTAATTCGACAGTAAAGGGACTTTTTAACTCGTGCCAAGGGTTAAATTTAGAAATTAGTTTGGAAAACCAATTTCAAGTTTGGAAAACAATTCAAAATGTTTAAGAACTAATCCTATAAGCTTAGAAACAGTAAGGAAATAAACTAAAAATAAAATAGTATCTCAACAAGAAGATAAAATGGTTAATTCAACCGAGAATTTACAAAAAAGTTTGTACAATTGATGCAAGTGGTTTGTAAATTTACCTAACTTTATGTGGACAATTTAAGACGTAAATATTTTTTAGAAGTATTTAAAACAAGTGGCTCATGACTAATTTATATCTGTTATCTTTCATACAACATTAGAGTGAAACTAGTCTGTTGTATCTTATAACTTCTAGTGAGAATAAAGTTTAGTTATGACTTAGAAGTACTAGCACACTTACTCGTACATCCAAGTCATAACTCAAAAAGGTGCCGACCAGCAGAGTAACCGGGCCTAAAGGACAAGAATTAAAAAAAAACTAAGGGCAGGCCGGAGAGATGACAGGTGCGAAGCACCGTGTCATCGACCGGCCGTAGCCCTTTGTTTTTTTTTAATTCTTGTCCGCTACCTCAACACTTACTAATCAAACTCATCAATACAAAACCACTCAGTTAATAATTGAAAAACTATAACTGATATTACCGTCAGGCCTTTAATGGTTTCACATCAATAAGTTAGATCACATAAGCTCAAGGTTAGTAAAAGATAACAGATAAAGACCGTACAAATACAACGCAATAACGTATATTTGTTTGGCAGTTACGCTACTCACGGTCCATTTGACAGAAAAAGAGGGCCTTCAAGAAAAAAGGCCGTAAAGAAAAAGAGAAAAGGAAAAGATGAAAATTTTTTCGCCGGCGGAGCCGGCGAAATGCCTTAAAAAATAAATTTTAATAATCTCCATCAAAAAATCTCATCACATTTTCGGTTTGGGGGAATCCCCATTTTTGAAAAATATGGGTGGGGGGCCTGAAAAATTTAGTGCGTACCCTATTTTCGAAAACCTATTTAACTAATGCAAATAATGTTTTACTAAAAATTAAGTGCATACTTTAAGCGGGTGTACCTTATTTTAGAAAACCTATTAAATCAATGCAAATATTGTGTTATTAAAAATTTAGTGCGTACTTTAAGCGGGTGCGTACCTTATTTTAGAAACCTATTTAATTAATGCAAATAATGTGTTATTAAAAATTTAGTGCGTACCTTATGCGGGTGCGTAGTACTTAAAGAAAATCTTTACTTATAACAGAGAGAGTGTTATTAAAAACTTAGTGTTTAATTCTTAGAATGCGTACATTATAGATGCCTTTAATTCGTTAAAATTACATGTTTAAGTTAGGGTTAAAACCAAAAACAAATGAATACAGATACTACATCATCCTGGTTAAGTACCTAATGTTTTACATATACATGGAAAAACAGTTCATCAATCTCATAGAGAGGTGTACTTTTTAATGACAGAAAATATAAAAATATACAAATATAAAAAGAAACAGACCTTTTAAATGTGTACACTGACAAATCTATTTATATGATTTAACTGTTTTTCTATGTATACTCAAACAATAGTCAGTTAACTTGCTTACGTAAATTGATTTTACTTAGATAACCTTTTAAAAACAGTATAAAATTTAAACTAATCAAAAATAAAAAACCACTTGAGATTCATCTAAACAATTAAAATTACTTTGATTCAAGTAGTAACTATATTCTTGTCAAATAAAACTTTAAAATGGTAAAAAAAATTTTATATTCTTGTTTAACTTCAGTTTTATACTGTTCCTACTAAAGGATATCACTTTACTTGTCATGTAACTTATTAAGCTAAAGTTTATCCATGATAGTTAAATTGGTCTCAATGTAAAGTAATTATTTAGCAATCTCATAAATACAAAGGTTTGAGCTGTTACTACCATCACTACTTATTAACTGGTATACTTTAATTTACTTTATATATTCACTAATAGACTTAAACTTTGAATGCTTACTTAATTGCTTTGTTTAATCACTGATCTCAGACAACTTATTGTGTGTTTCTTAAAGTGTGCATACAAATTAAAGGTGTTTGAACTTATCATTTCAATACATTGTTACAAACTAAAACAGTTAAACCATACTACTTTGTGTCATTAACATATGTTTATTAGCCTGTAGTTCATTTCAAAGTTTGTCAAATACTTGCATCATTTGAAATCTTTATGGCTGTATATTTATACTATTACCAAAATTGAGTCTTTACATTTGTCATATACATATAACACAACACAGCAAGTTGTTGATAAATGCTTATTAGTCAAACATATGAACAAAAGAAATTATTGATAGATAAAAGAACAGAAAAGAAGTTAGTGATAGAAGAAGAGAAAAATTAAACAAAGGTGAGAATAAACCTCATACACTAACAACCTTTAAATTTTGCTTGCTGTGAAGTGCTTTGTAAATATATGAGTGTAAACTTAAAATTTTGGAACATTTTGTTTACTAGCAAACCTAATCCTGATATGGTTTAACTGTTTTCTTTTGTAAAAAAATGAATAAATAAAACTTTATAACAATTAAAACAGTTTTGAAACTAATAACAATTTTGTTTTAAAATTACTCTTCCTACTTATCTTTTATGCACACTTTAAGTAACTCTTATTACAAATTATTAATTTATAAATATATAAACTACATTAATACAATCAGAACTAACCAACTTAATTTTTATGTTGTAAATAAACTTCTACACTTACATTAGCTTGCTGTCTCTTTGGGCTTCATTCATAAAAACAAAACTTCTTTACACAAGCTTATAAAGTTTACCACAAATGTTGCTACTTTTAAGTGATTTTATTTATTTTTGAGTCTTATTTAAGTTTTCTTTTAATTTAAGGTATCCTAGTAATCTTAGGAGAATGAAGCCCAACAAAACAAATATATGTTTATGGTATCAACTCTATAAAAAGAAAGAACTAGTCTGAATTTGTGCAAAATTTAATTAACATATAAAGCTTAATGTTATTTAAGCATGAGAACTCAAAAAATTTAATAGTAACAAAAGGACTTAAATAAATAGAAAATCTAAAACTTAAAGACAAATATCAAGATTTATTGTAAATACCCAAAAAACCTTAACTTTGTTACTAAACATTCAACTAGTATTACTGGTAACCCTAGCAAAAAATACTAAGTTTTGCACAAATTAAAACAATCTAATTAACTATTAAACAAACTAACTTGAACAGCTGCTGTAGTAGGTACTCATCTTTAATCAGAATCCAAAAAAGTGTGATCCATTGCCTAATCTTAAGATGTAGGAGAAAGCCAAAGTTACAACTTATAAAGACCTTTGAAAAAACCTAGAAGTTTAAAAATTTTACAGAGGTTCAAAAGATTTTTCATAAGAATTCTTTTGAATTTTTCTCTACTCAGTTCACTTTATAATGATGTTTCAAAGATTTCAAAGACTGAAATGCAAGTTTTTAAAGCCTCTTGATGATTTTTTTTTCATCAAGTAAGCCAATTGATCTTGTCTGAACATGTCATGCTTCTAGTATAAAAGCTTGTCACAGATTTTATAAATAAAGATATATGCATTCTGTGATGAATCAGAAAATAAAATAAAGATTTTTCAAAGGTTTTGCATGAGAAAAATAATATAGATTATCAACATAAACTTTTAAGACTGTTGAATGCCAAACTAGGTCAAATGCTTTCTTAAAATTACTCACACAATATAGAAATATAAGAATTCTTTTGAATGTTTCTCTACTTATTTCACTTTATATTGATGTTTCAAAGATTTCAAAGACTGATGTGCAAGTTTTTAAAGCCTCTTGATGATTTTTTTTTTGCCTCAAGTAAGTGCATTCAAGCCAATTGATCTTGCTGAACATGTCATGTTTGTGAGTATAAAAACTTATCACAATTTTTATAAATAAAGATATATGATTCTGTGATGAACTAGAAGATTAAATAAAGAATTTTTTCAAAGCTATTGCATGAGAAAAATAATATAAATTATCAACATAAACTTTCAAGACTGTTTGAATGCCAAACTAGGTCAAATGCTTTCTTAAACTTACTCACACAATGTAGAAACATATAAGACTTTTAGAAGATAAAATGAGCAACAATCATCAAGTTTTATCTTCAAAAAATATTGACAATCAAATAGAGTTTGCTTAAGTACAAAGCTCACATAAACAGTATAAAAAAGAAAAAAAAAAGTTTCAGAGTTACTTCACACCTACAGCATCTAAGGTGTTTTTACTACAAGTGCTTTTCTCAAAAGAAATATTCATTGAAAAAAATATTTTGCAAAGTACTATTTTATTGTGATGTCACATTAAAATGTAAGACTTTAGAGAATTCATAAAAAACTACAAATTGAAAACACTATCTTAGCATGGCAGGGTGGTTTTTAGCTTTTTCGAAAATAAAATGCTTTATTTTACATAATGTTAAACCTTAAACTTTTTTTTGTAAAAGATAAACTGTTTTAATTTCATTCTTATTATTCATTCTTTTTTAAGTTTTTCGTAGTTTCTACCTTTTTACTACATTGGCGATAACTGGTTAACATATTGTATAATATTTAAGCTACAGTAATTCATTAAGCTCGTATAAACTACATTGACAACTTATAAAGACATATAAATTAAGCGTTTAACTCTTAATTTTACAAAATAGTTTTCTTTTTTTGTTTTTTTTTTTGTTTTGTATAAGTTTATTACTTAACAATTTGTACAAGATTGATTATATTTAGCAAAAAGCCTTTATCTCATCAGGTAATAGCATTAAATTTAACTTTTGCAAAATCATTTTACTTATTATTTAATTTGAATCGTTTTGCCATATTAGCCAAAACTATACAGTTTTGTAGTCATTGATATAACAACTTTTTGAAGCAGGTAGAAAATAAAAAAACCATATTGTGCATAGTGAGTGAATGCTAAATAAAGACACACTTATCAAAATATTTATGTCAAATTTTAAATGTGATCAAAATGAAACTTGTCAAATTCCAAGTTTGTTGGCTGACTTGTTTATAAAAACCTACGTTCTGTTTAAAAAAAATACATTAGCAATTATTACAAACTTTAACACTAGTAACCGTTAGTTTTAGTATTATTTTTTACTATTAGATCTATTTTAATGAAACATTCATACTAGTTGAAAGTTTAAAAGAATTACAATGTTAGAGCAAAAGGTCTTTCTATATACTTAATTGTTTAAATTGGACACATTTTTTTGTTTTTAATAACAAGAACTTTTATTATTTACGTTTTTTTAAGGAACAAATTGAGATCGCTACATATTTCGAATAAGTTTTGTTTCTAAAACTATGAAAGTTAAAGATGCGTAAGACCCGGTCTAGACAGAAAAATACCAAATAGACAGAAATAAGAAACTTTTAATTTTGAAATTCTAACTTAAAAGAGCAATTGCTAATACAGTTATCATGCAATCAAAAATAGCACCCTGCAGCAATTGTATAGTTTATAATTAATCTTTCTACATTCACTAATGTCAAACCTACACTTTTTAGTCTTCATTCTATTATCAACTTTCTATAGTATGTAATCAGCTTGTTTTATTCCTTAATTTAAAGCCACTAATGTTTTTTATTTTAATATAACAGTTTCACGTTCAGTTTTTTAAGAGCCTAAACCCATAGTGTTTGTTTAGTATTTTATTCAAATCATTGATTAACTTTCTAACTAACATAATTTACAATTTCTTACCTACTTGTTTTGCTTTATAGTATCTTCCATGTTTTGTTTAACTTTTATTTTTCAGATTTAAATTGTGACTGAAGATCCATTAAAGGGTTAAACTTAGTTTCTTAAATAAAAATATTAAACAATTAATGTTGTATATTAATTATTTACTCAAAACTTTTGTTTTTATAATTTTTACTTTTAACAACTACCAAAACATGCGTTTTGAACAAGAACATAAACTTGTGAATTTTTGGGAGATTAGTATAGATTAATCTCATAGAAAATATATCAGGTTGTTAAAAGATTTTTTTAGTGAAATGTTTTGTATTGTAAAATTTAATTTAAAACTTTATCCAAAACTGTCGAAAATATGTAAGCCAAGCAAAATTTTGTCTTTTTAATGTGCTCAGGGTTGCCACTGGTTTTTGATAAATTTCTTTCAGCTTTTTGAAAAGACACGTTTTTGGGTTTGATTTTAGTTTCAAATTGAGTTGAACTTTAAAAACTGTTATAAGTAGTATAACAACATTGAAAAGATACTGTAAAGCTAATTTAAATGTGTTTTTCAATAAAAAATATTTTGATGATGACAAAGTTTTCTATTTATATGATAGATTTTTCGTTTCAAATCAATACATACTACTAAAAACGTAAAAATTGTTTAAAATTCCGAGTCTTTTTTAAATGTCTCAAATTCCAGGTATTTTTCAAGGTTTTTAGCCTAAATTGTCGAATTCCAGATTTTTCAAGGATTCCAGGTTTCGTGGCAACCCTGTGTACTGATGATTTTTGTAATGCTTGAGTTTTTTAATTTGAGATTTGAGTAAATATATAAAACAGTTTACATAAGTTGATGATTAGAGTTTTTGAAAGATTTATCATGTGCGTATTTAGTATTTAGTTTAAATATAAAGTATATATCAAATAAGCTGTTGCCAAATGCACAACTAAAAAGAATTTTTACACATATCAAAAAATATAAAAACAATTCATTAAGGTTTATAAAATTTGTAAAAGATAGTTTCATATATTTTTAGAAAAATTACTTAAACACTGTGATTGTAGGAATTTACAAAAATGTTTGATACATTAGGTAAGTAATTTATTAAATAAAAGTTCTAACATCAGAATTTTTTTTTGTAAAAAGAATTTATACAAAAACATAATAAAAGCAGCGAAAATTAATAAAATATCACTAAAGTTTGGTCGAATGTTAATAAACTGCGTAAATCTCAACAAAATTAAAGTAAAGAAATTTTGGACAACTTAATCGTTGTTAAATTAATTAAATAATCCAGGAATGATCAAAAATGTGCAAACAGAATAGTACTGCCATATGTATATGAATAAAAAATCATTTTAGTACAATAATTACAAAAAAGTTTCAACTTGTGTAAGAACAATGTTAGTAAAAGCACTTTAGGTGAAATAGACAATTTTTTTTTTGTTAAAAGCTTAATTGAACTTTTAGGTTTTTTTAATTTTCTAAAACTTTCATTTGATGTCACACAATAAACCACAATTATTATTTTTTAATAAATTTTAACTTTGAGGTTTTTAGAATAAAATTTCAAAAACAAACAAAAAAAAATCACTCCTCCTTATTTTCAGGTGATTCGCTTTCTTTCTGAAATTTCCTCATTTTCGACCTGAATTTCTTCTTCAACCTGATTTTCCTCCTGAACTTCTAAAACTGCTTCCTCCACAGCATCTTCCTGGATATTTTCTTCAACATCATTTTCATTATTTTCTTTTTCTTTTGTTATTTCTTCGACTTTATCTTCAACTCGGTCCATCCTCTCACCTAAACTGCACATCGCCTGAAAAAATATTTATGTCTAAAAATATCGTTATTTTTTTGATTATTTATATACTCTTTGAGTGTAACTAAAAAAATGAAAATAATATTATTATTAAAGAGTAGATATGAATTAATTAGGAACGGTTTCGATGTTTTATAACTAAATTAATCAGTTTTTGTGACACAATTATCATTTTAAATCATGTTCAGTCTGTTTAATAACTAAAAAAATCTTGAAACAAAAACTTATTTTATTAAAAAAAAAAATTCGGTCGTTGCAAGTTTCACAAAATTATAACACTTAAGTAAAATTTTAAAGAACTTAACTATGGTATGAATTGTGGTATAAATTTTCAATATACTACACACCATTTATTTTACGTTTTTAACAAAAAAAATTATAAAAATAAAAGCTTTACTATCTTCAAAAAAAAAATCAAGTACTGTAAGCTTCATAAATTTTTACTCGAAATTTGACCGACAGAGTAATATTTTAAGATCTGGTGTGAACTTCTGCTATGTTGTATTTTACTTTTTCAATAAACTACACACCAGTTATTTTACGCTTTTCATATATAAGTAGCCACTTATTGTTTTTAAAAACATAAAAAAAAACTTGATAAAGCATGTCACAATTAAAGCAAATATATCTAACCTTTTAGTTATATCATACACACTTTGTAAGATACTTGAAAGGATCAATCAAAAAGTCACGCAAACAACAAAGAAATATAGCAATTTATTTTGAAATAATAATAAGTCATGTAAATAATAACAAGTTATTTAATTTATCAAAAGTTTTCAACAAACCCTGTTCAACAAATCGAGCTGTCCCAAAATCTGCTCCAAAATTTGATCGGTTTTATTCTGGGGATTACCCTCATTTGGGGTTGAGGCCCCTTGATTTACCTGCGGGGACTCGGCCCTGCTGGGTTCCGGCTCTGGGGTGAGGGTCCCCGAAACTTCCGGGATCTTCTCGGGCGGTTGCTGGGGCAACGGAGGGGGCTGGGCGGACTCCACGGTGACCACCCCGATTTTGGGGGTTTTATTTTTTACTTTTGTGGCCAGTTTCTTTCTGGCTTCGGATATTTTTGTTGACGTGGACGCCTTCAGGTCCTCGATCGTCGAAATTGAATCCTTGGAAAAAAACAATTACACAAAAGTTTTAGTTTATATTTATAAAAATGTTTTTGCTTTATTCGTTGAAACTGAATCTTGAATTTTTTTTTTACTTTTATTTTGTTACTTCTGCTAATTTACTGTTTATCTGATAAACTGCTTCATTTAAAAGCAGTTTTGTACTTTTTTAAATAAACTATGTGTTTACAGTGTTTTAAATATTTATGATGTTCCTGTTTACTCTGTTAAAAATTTTGCAGTATTTAGTTGGTGTAAAATCTCAGATGAACAACAAATATATAACAACAATGTTCAACCTAAAATGATTTTATTATCAAATATTAATTAAGTAAAATGTTAATAAAAATTTATCATCGCAAAAATTTTCAACTTAGTTGAGCTACATGTTAAACGTAAAAATAGTTATACTAAATAAAAAACTCATTAATAAGGAAATATCTAATAAAACTAAACATACTTCTTCATCTGCAGCCAAATCATCTTCGTGGGCAACTTCTTGTAGTGTTTTCTTAATTGGTTTGTTTTCTGAAAAAATTATAGTTGTTATGTTTTTTTTAATCAATTAGGGACTTATTTTCTTAAATTAAATGTTTTTATATTTGGCTTGTTTTATGAAAAAAAGTTTACTACTTCTTGAAAAGCTTTTTTAACATACTTCTAAAATGATATTATATTTACAACTTATTGTTATGTTTTTTTTTTGTTGGATTATTTTCTGTTAAACTTTTATTCATTATAACTTCTAACAATATTTTATTACTTCCTGTTAAAAAGTTATATTTACCAGGAATTTAGCTATCAAAAAAACTATTTATTATCATACTTAAATTATATATCAAATTTTTTATATACTAGTAAAATGTTTCTTCTTCATTTATACTAAGTCTTCAATAAATCAAATTTCAAACTGCAATTATACTCAAAACATTTTATTAAAACTTCATCTTATATCCTATTTTATGCCTCAAGTTACTACAACTTTACTCACATTACTACAAAAACTATTTGATTTTCAAACCAACTTAATATGGAGTTGTTGGCGTAGCAAACCGGTGCCTGGTACCTGGAACTGTCCTGACTCATGCACGGAGGGGCGGAACTCACGCAGGGCGGAGCCGGATGCCCGGATGTCATCTTCTCGATCCTGAACTGTTCCATGTGCTCCGGATTGTCGAAATTCGTCTTCCAAACAAGTACCTTTGAAGTTAATAAATTATCACTTATAAACAGTAAATGTTCAATAATTTAAAAACATTTTGCTCCGGATTTTCGGAATTTGTCTTCCATACTCATACCTATTATTAAAAAATTAAAAATGATCAAGTTATTGGCATTTATGAAGGGATTGATTTGAAAATTTTTGTTATTTAAAAACTTTTGCTCCGGATTGTCGAAATTTGTCTTCCAAACTAATACCTTTGAAATGATTAAACTATCAGTTATAAACAAAATTATTAGTAAATGTTTTTTATTTGTGAGTTCCATGTGCTCAGGATTGTCGAAATTTGTCTTACAAACTAATACCTGTTGATAAGAAAAATAAAGGTAATTAAGTTATTGTCATTTATGAAGAAAAGAACTTAAAAATTTTTATTTTTCAAGACTTTTATGCTCCAGACTGTTGAAATTCGTCTTTCATACTAAAACCTTTAAAATGATTTAATTATTACTTACAAATAAAAAACTGTAGTTGTTTTTTATTTGTGAGTTCCATAAGCTCAGAATTGTCAAAACTTGTCTTCAAAACTAATGCCTGGGTTTAAAATTGCATCAAAGTAACTAATTTGGTACACTTATTAACTAAATAATTAAAAGCTATTGTCATACTTGAATATTTTGCTATAGATTATCGAAACTTTACTTCCAAACTAGCACCCTAGTTTATAAAAATAATTAGTTATCGTATCTTAAATAAGCACAAAAGAAGAATATCTCTGACTTCATGTATTGTTCGCTCAGAAGCTAATATAGAATTTTTAATTCCAGTTAAAGTTGAAATCTCATCTTTGAAAAATTTCAGAAAACTAAGAAAATTTTCAAAAGAAACAACCACTTTCTATTTAATCATGATTATTTAATCATGATTGGTATACTTTAGGGCAAAAAACCAATGCAACAACTAAATAACACAAAAAAAATGTTCTACACATGGAATTTTAACAGGTGACGATACAACGAACAAACAAGATTAGTTCAAGAAAACCATGGCAACAACATAAAACAAGAATGTCACTCTGAACTAGTTTCATAAATTTGTTGAACTTGACTTAGAGTATAATATATGGATTATTTAATACAAATATACATAATTTGTATTAAATATCCATCTTATAAAACTAAAAACCACAGTATAAATATGAAACTTTGTATGTTACTTTTGTACTTTTAACATTTGCTCATTATATGATGGTAGTAATTAAATATATTAAAAACTTAGAAAACAATTTAAAAACAAAAATCTTTAGAAAGCACAACAAACTAATTACTGATTTATCACAGGTATGACCTTAATATTTAATGAGGTTGAAAACTAAGAATAAAACTTAGAATATTAATTAATTTCAGAATTTAAATTCAAACTTAAGAGTAATTAAAATCATGGACTGGTACAAAAAAGATTAAAAAATGGCTTTAAGATGTACAAAAAATTAACTCAAGCTTAATGTACAACGTATCTCCGACAACAATTGATATATTGTCAACACAAGACTTAAAGTTTTCAAAAACATACAATAAAACCTGAGAAAGATATAAAAATAATAATGAATGCATATAAAAATAAAACAAAGGTAAGAACAAAACTAACTGCACATTTAAAATGACTGTTTTAAGAAAAAAATATGTCATTCATGTATGTAAAAAAGACATATAACCAACGAACTTATTGCGTGAAACAAAATCAACATCATATGGCAATAAATTAAAGCAACCCAGAAAACAAAACTATCAAAAGTACGTTCACGCAACTCAAAAAAGGTGAGAAAATATTTATTCGAATTTAATTTAAAATTTAAGCAGATTTTTGACTGTCGTATAAATTAAAATGTTTACTCATTTTAAAGATAGAATCAAAACAGTTTATTGGAAATATAAAAAAAAAAGAACTGATAATGTTTTAACATTACAAATGAAAATAAGAAAGTTTCAAATCAGATATTTTGATTGTTACGTCATTTCAAAGAGTAAGAACATGTAAAAGACTTTGGGTAAAGTTTAAAGAAAATATTTGAATTAAAATAACTAATAACATGGACAGTTTAATAATTTACGAACATTACAACATGATGTCTTATTTAAACTTTAGACTACAAACCATAAAAGTTTAAACATAGAAATTAAACATGAGTTGACCCTTACTATTTACTTTTAAACTGAATCAATATCAACCAATTTAAAATAAGAATTAAAATAAATTGAATATAAGGTCAGTCTATTAAACAAACTCTTAAAGAATATTGTAATCATTTATAAACTACTATCTTAAGTCAATCTATTGATTTAAAAATATTTTTTAACGATGATTCATAATTTTGAAACGCTTTCTAACAGCTAAAGTTATAGTTTACTTAAATATATGAAATTGTAGTTTAATACTCAAAAATGACTCTTAACCTTGTATAAACCAAGAAAATTTAATATGATTATGAATAGGTAAATAAAATCAATAAAAATACAAACTGTTGAGTTACACGCTCATCAGGTGTAGTACAACTACAGCTATAGAAACTGAATGGCTTTAAAATCTTCACATTTATTCACAATATTCTACGATTTGTAATATTAAGTACAACTTTAATAAGTACTGGAAATAAGTACAACTTTTCTTAAACAATAAGGTTAAAAATAAAGCAAAAAAATAAAGCAATTTCAGCTGATGACAGTAATACGACTTAGCTTTAGAAAAGTAAAAACTAAGTAAAAAAGCTATAAAAGTCCTTAAATGGTATATTTGAAGTTGCTTTGTTTTATTTTGGACAAAAATCTAATTTAAAGTGTTTTTAATAATGACAAATTAACAATGTTTTAGACATGGAATTTTAACAGGTGACGATACAACGAACAAACAAGATTAGTTCAAGAAAACCATGGCAACAACATAAAACAAGAATGTCACTCTGAACTAGTTTCATAAATTTGTTGAACTTGACTTAGAGTATAATATATGGATTATATAATACAAATATACATAATTTGTATTAAATATCCATCTTATAATACTAAAAACCACAGTATAAATATGATCTTTGTATGTTACTTATGTACTTTTAACATTTGCTCATTAAATGATGGCAGTAATTAGTTGTATTAGAAATTAAATTAAGAACAAAAATCTTTAAACAGAACAACAATTTACTTACTGATTTTTCACAAATATGATTTCAATATTTAACGAGATTGAAAACCTAAAACGCTCAGAAATTATTAAAATAAAACTTAAAAGAGTATTCAATATAACAGACTGGTACAAAAAAGACTAAAAGTGGGTTCATTTAAAACTAAAATCTTTAGTGAATACTTTGTAAGGTAAGGAATTTGTTTAAACAAGTATGATGCAGACATTTAAAAACTAGATTTAAAGATTCAATTGAATTTTATATTGGTAATAAACAGACTTTTTTAGTAAAATTGTCTAAGTAGATAAGGTAGTTCAAAGCAGGATTATTTGTAGTTATGAAGTGAAATTAAAGGAAAACAGTATTAAATCCGTAAACAACTGCTTCACTTAAATTAAGTATAAACACATGCACAAATTTCTAATAATCTAACGTTTAATTGCATCCAAAATCAAACCAGCCAAATAGTTCTACAGATCATTAATAATAAACAAAAACAATAATTAACATACGAATAACTTTGCAATAACTAAGAAAAAATTAGAACGTAAATGATAAAACATTAAAAGAAGCTCTTCATCAATACATCTTGACACTTTAAAGCATATGTTATTAAAATTTAAAGAAAAATACCATATTTAATGAGACTATATAATGACGTAATAATAGTGTGTAATAAGACTAAATAAATTTCAACTAAAACACCTAAACTAAATGGATAAAAAAAGATATTTCGTTACTTTAATAATGCATACAATTTTATGTGGACAAACTAAGACGTTTATCATGAAAAATTTGAACTTGACTGAAAGTTATTTGCGCTTAAGAGAAAATGCTTTATTACTTGCACTTAAAAGAACTAAAACTATTTACAAATATTATTAACTAAAGAGAACCCGTGGAAAAGTTTTTAAATAAACCTTGGTATTTGAATTGTAAAGTTATTTTACAGTAACATCAACAAAACAATGAAGCGTTAACTAAAAATACATCTAAACCATGAGTAAAACAAACTTTATACTATAAAATTCACTTTTAAACCAAAATTTATCGAAGTAGAATTAAATCAAGAAAAAAATAAATTTACAATATAATAATGGATTAGACTTATAAACAAACTTTAGAACAAACTCATGAAAAGCCAATTTTTTTTTAAACAGACTTTCAAGTAATTCTACAGTAATAACAATTAAACTTAGTAACAACATTAACTAAAACATGATCCGTTTTTGGTTGGTAAGATGACCCGTAAATAATTTAAAACTAAAGAATATAAGGCTACATAAATCCCCTTCACAGTTTTTTAACCTTTCTTTATATATAGATTTGAAAAAAAGTACAGTAAAAAATATAGATTCAGAAAAGTTTGAACCAAGTAGACGAGCTTTAAAACATGTAAAACTAAGGAAATTTCCAAACTAGTTGACAGAAAATAAAACCAAATTTTATAGAAGTAAATGGCACTATAAACAATTAAAATAAAATACGACCTCGAAATTGAAATGGTTACTTAATTGGCATAGTTTTATAAGTATTTGGTTTAGAGTCATTATATTAGTGTAAAATAAGGTCAAACTTATCGATTTTGTTTATTACAAACCGTTTATTGTTTGAAACATAAGGTAAAATATTTATTAATAATTGGAATTAATTACATAATAGGTAAAATTCTTTTGTTCATTTAAATATGAAAAAAAAAATATTTATATTAAATTGATGCTCTTTCAAACATACAAAATAAGAAGTTTCAATTCTTTTAAAGTGACTTAACAGCAAGTTTATGATTAGATAAGACATTAGCAAAAATTATGTATGATATACACAACCTTGTAGACCAAAAACTTAAATGGCACAACATATACTACAGCTGAATAATAACATTAAACAATAAGTCATAAATTCTCTAAGTGGGATGTATATTTGAACTGTAATTATTACTTGAAAAGACAGTTAATCTTTTAAGTTTATAGATATCAATATCATATGAACCAGCGCAACAAGATGTTAATTAATGATTAAGTATTAATCTGTTAATTTACTTGCAGCAATGAAATATTTCAGAGTTAATTGCCATATATATATTTATATCTATTATGTATATATACATAGTTTAATTAAGATACGCCTCGTCTAATACTTATTATGTACATATATTTAGTGTTGTTAGTGTCTATATTAATTATTCAAATAATATGCATATTACATATACAAATATAGTGTTAGTAAAAATTACTAAGTTAAACTGTATAAGACTACCGGGTTATGACGTAACATTTATAATTAAGTAAAAATACATGAAAAATTGTGGACAAAACTGTATTTCGTTAGTGGCTAATTTTCAAAGATTGCCAAAATTTATTTCCACAAATTAAGACGTAAACATTGACTTATGTAAACGGGAAATGTACATGGAAAAATTTAGCTTTGTTTCCATCTAAGTGACATAAATATCCTACACACAATATTGCAAAGATACTACTTACAAAAGTATACGATTTGTACTTTTAAGAATGCAATGTATTACATTAACTAACAATTATAGCATTTTTTGCCCAAACACTTTTTTTTAAAGACAAACGACGCTTAAAACTAAGTAAGTAATCTACTTACGCTCATGAGTAATTTGTACAGGCTTTATCTGTTATCAATAAATACAACGTGGTGTGAAATTTGTCTGTTATACTCAATGATTTAAATATTAGTATTAAAACAGGGTCGCCACTCGTTTTTCTAAAGTTTTCCGAATTTCTTCCAGGATTTTAAAAATACACATGTTTGGGTCTATTTTTAGTTTAAAGTTTAGTTTAAGGTAAGAAACTGTGTTAAGTAGTATAGAAATATTAAAAAGATACTGTAAAACTACTTTAAGTATGTTTTTTAATAAATAAAAACTTTTATTATGAAAAAAAATTTCTATTTAAATGATAGATGTTTTGAGTAAAATCAAAATTTTACTACTTAACACATATAAACCATTGAAAATTCCATATTATTTTTAGTGGTTTTTGCCTAAATTGTCAAACTCAAGGTTTTTCCAGGTAAAGTGGCAGCCCTGTTAAAATCAAGTTTAGTTGCGCTAAGAAGTACGAGCACATTCACTCGTACATCCAAGTCATAGGGTGCCAACAAACAGAGTGACGGGGCTTAAAAAACAATAGCAAAACAGATCAAAGTAGTAGAAGTGAGTTGGCGTGGTGTAAATAACTCTTCATCCTTTTTTAGGACCTATTTTAAGCGCTTAAATCATTATTGGTGACTAAAACATTATTACAAAAGAATAAAAATTCAAATTAGTGCATTTAATCGTTTTCGGATTTTTAGTAGCAGATAAAAAATTAAAATTACAGTTACTTTAATGAAGTTAAATTAAACCCCAATCGTTGGAAAAGCTAGTAAAACAAAACGGAATGGACGTTGTTTAGATCAGAGTTTATCTAAAGCGGACAATATCGCCCTTTATAGGAGGCAAAAAACAGTGAGAAATTGAAAACGTAAATGGGTAATTCGACAGTAAAGGGACTTTTTAACTCGTGCCAAGGGTTAAATTTAGAAATTAGTTTGGAAAACCAATTTCAAGTTTGGAAAACAATTCAAAATGTTTAAGAACTAATCCTATAAGCTTAGAAACAGTAAGGAAATAAACTAAAAATAAAATAGTATCTCAACAAGAAGATAAAATGATTAATTCAACCGAGAATTTACAAAAAAGTTTGTACAATTGATGCAAGTGGTTTGTAAATTTACCTAACTTTATGTGGACAATTTAAGACGTAAATATTTTTTAGAAGTATTTAAAACAAGTGGCTCATGACTAATTTATATCTGTTATCTTTCATACAACATTAGAGTGAAACTAGTCTGTTGTATCTTATAACTTCTAGTGAGAATAAAGTTTAGTTATGACTTAGAAGTACTAGCACACTTACTCGTACATCCAAGTCATAACTCAAAAGGGTGCCGACCAGCAGAGTAACCGGGCCTAAAGGACAAGAATTAAAAAAAAACTAAGGGCAGGCCGGAGAGATGACAGGTGCGAAGCACCGTGTCATCGACCGGCCGTAGCCCTTTGTTTTTTTTTAATTCTTGTCCGCTACCTCAACACTTACTAATCAAACTCATCAATACAAAACCACTCAGTTAATAATTGAAAAACTATAACTGATATTACCGTCAGGCCTTTAATGGTTTCACATCAATAAGTTAGATCACATAAGCTCAAGGTTAGTAAAAGATAACAGATAAAGACCGTACAAATACAACGCAATAACGTATATTTGTTTGGCAGTTACGCTACTCACGGTCCATTTGACAGAAAAAGAGGGCCTTCAAGAAAAAAGGCCGTAAAGAAAAAGAGAAAAGGAAAAGATGAAAATTTTTTCGCCGGCGGAGCCGGCGAAATGCCTTAAAAAATAAATTTTAATAATCTCCATCAAAAAATCTCATCACATTTTCGGTTTGGGGGAATCCCCATTTTTGAAAAATATGGGTGGGGGGGGGCCTGAAAAATTTAGTGCGTACCCTATTTTCGAAAACCTATTTAACTAATGCAAATAATGTTTTACTAAAAATTTAGTGCATACTTTAAGCGGGTGCGTACCTTATTTTAGAAAACCTATTAAATCAATGCAAATATTGTGTTATTAAAAATTTAGTGCGTACTTTAAGCGGGTGCGTACCTTATTTTAGAAAACCTATTTAATTAATGCAAATAATGTGTTATTAAAAATTTAGTGCGTACCTTATGCGGGTGCGTAGTAATTAAAGAAAATCTTTACTTATAACAGAGAGAGTGTTATTAAAAACTTAGTGTTTAATTCTTAGAATGCGTACATATAGATGCCTTTAATTCGTTAAAATTACATGTTTAAGTTAGGGTAAAACAAATGAATACAGATACTACATCATCCTGGTTAAGTACCTAATGTTTTACATATACATGGAAAACAGTTCATCAATCTCATAGAGAGGTGTACTTTTTAATGACAGAAAATATAAAAATATACAAATATAAAAAGAAACAGACCTTTTAAATGTGTACACTGACAAATCTATTTATATGATTTAACTGTTTTCTATGTATACTCAAACAATAGTCAGTTAACTTGCTTACGTAAATTGATTTTACTTAGATAACCTTTTAAAAACAGTATAAAATTTAAACTAATCAAAAATAAAAACCACTTGAGATTCATCTAAACAATTAAAATTACTTTGATCAAGTAGTAACTATATTCTTGTCAAATAAAACTTTAAAATGGTAAAAAAATTTTATATTCTTGTTTAACTTCAGTTTTATACTGTTCCTACTAAAGGATATCACTTTACTTGTCATGTAACTTATTAAGCTATGATAATTAAATTGGTCTCATTGTGAAGTAATTATTTAGCAATCTCATAAATACAAAGGTTACTACCATCACTACTTATTAACTGGTATACTTTAATTTACTTTATATATTCACTAATAGACTTAAACTTTGAATGCTTACTTAATTGCTTTGTTTAATCACTGATCTCAGACAACTTATTGTGTGTTTCTTAAAGTGTGCATACAAATTAAAGGTGTTTGAACTTATCATTTCAATACATTGTTACAAACTAAAACAGTTAAACCATACTACTTTGTGTCATTAACATATGTTTATTAGCCTGTAGTTCATTTCAAAGTTTGTCAAATACTTGCATCATTTGAAATCTTTATGGCTGTATATTTATACTATTACCAAAATTGAGTCTTTACATTTGTCATATACATATAACACAACACAGCAAGTTGTTGATAAATGCTTATTAGTCAAACATATGAACAAAAGAAATTATTGATAGATAAAAGAACAGAAAGAAGTTAGTGATAGAAGAAGAGAAAAATTAAACAAAGGTGAGAATAAACCTCATACACTAACAACCTTTAAATTTTGCTTGCTGTGAAGTGCTTTGTAAATATATGAGTGTAAACTTAAAATTTTGGAACATTTTGTTTACTAGCAAACCTAATCCTGATATGGTTTAACTGTTTTCTTTTGTAAAAAAATGAATAAATAAAACTTTATAACAATTAAAACAGTTTTGAAACTATTAACAATTTTGTTTTATGATTACTCTTCCTACTTATCTTTTATGCACACTTTAAGTAACTCTTATTACAAGTTATTAATTTATAAATATATAAACTACATTAATACAATCAGAACTAACCAACTTAATTTTTATGTTGTAAATAAACTTCTACACTTACATTAGCTTGCTGTCTCTTTGGGCTTCATTCATAAAAACAAAACTTCTTTACACAAGCTTATAAAGTTTACCACAAATGTTGCTACTTTTAAGTGATTTTATTTATTTTTGAGTCTTATTTAAGTTTTCTCTTAATTTAAGGTAGCCTTGTAATCTTAGGAGAATGAAGCCCAACAAAACAAATATATGTTTATGGTATCAACTCTATAAAAAGAAAGAACTAGTCTGAATTTGTGCAAAATTTAATTAACATATAAAGCTTAATGTTATTTAAGCATGAGAACTCAAAAATTTAATAGTAACAAAAGGACTTAAATAAATAGAAAATCTAAAACTTAAAGACAAATATCAAGATTTATTGTAAATACCCAAAAAACCTTAACTTTGTTACTAAACATTCAACTAGTATTACTGGTAACCCTAGCAAAAAATACTAAGTTTTGCACAAATTAAAACAATCTAATTAACTATTAAACAAACTAACTTGAACAGCTGCTGTAGTAGGTACTCATCTTTAATCAGAATCCAAAAAAGTGTGATCCATTGCCTAATCTTAAGATGTAGGAGAAAGCCAAAGTTACAACTTATAAAGACCTTTGAAAAAACCTAGAAGTTTAAAAATTTTACAGAGGTTCAAAAGATTTTTCATAAGAATTCTTTTGAATTTTTCTCTACTCAGTTCACTTTATAATGATGTTTCAAAGATTTCAAAGACTGAAATGCAAGTTTTTAAGCCTCTTGATGATTTTTTTTTCATCAAGTAAGCCAATTGATCTTGTCTGAACATGTCATGCTTCTAGTATAAAAGCTTGTCACAGATTTATAAATAAAGATATATGCATTCTGTGATGAATCAGAAAATAAAATAAAGATTTTTTCAAAGGTTTTGCATGAGAAAAATAATATAGATTATCAACATAAACTTTTAAGACTGTTGAATGCCAAACTAGGTCAAATGCTTTCTTAAAATTACTCACACAATATAGAAATATAAGAATTCTTTTGAATGTTTCTCTACTTATTTCACTTTATATTGATGTTTCAAAGATTTCAAAGACTGATGTGCAAGTTTTTAAAGCCTCTTGATGATTTTTTTTTGCCTCAAGTAAGTGCATTCAAGCCAATTGATCTTGCTGAACATGTCATGTTTGTGAGTATAAAAACTTATCACAATTTTTATAAATAAAGATATATGATTCTGTGATGAACTAGAAGATTAAATAAAGAATTTTTTCAAAGCTATTGCATGAGAAAAATAATATAAATTATCAACATAAACTTTCAAGACTGTTGAATGCCAAACTAGGTCAAATGCTTTCTTAAACTTACTCACACAATGTAGAAACATATAAGACTTTTAGAAGATAAAATGAGCAACAATCATCAAGTTTTATCTTCAAAAATATTGACAATCAAATAGAGTTTGCTTAAGTACAAAGCTCACATAAACAGTATAAAAAAGAAAAAAAAAAGTTTCAGAGTTACTTCACACCTACAGCATCTAAGGTGTTTTACTACAAGTGCTTTTCTCAAAAGAATATTCATTGAAAAAAATATTTTGCAAAGTACTATTTTATTGTGATGTCACATTAAAATGTAAGACTTTAGAGAATTCATAAAAACTACAAATTGAAACACTATCTTAGCATGGCAGGGTGGTTTTTAGCTTTTTCGAAAATAAAATGCTTTATTTTACATAATGTTAAACCTTAAACTTTTTTTTGTAAAAGATAAACTGTTTTAATTTCATTCTTATTATTCATTCTTTTTTAAGTTTTTCGTAGTTTCTACCTTTTTACTACATTGGCGATAACTGGTTAACATATTGTATAATATTTAAGCTACAGTAATTCATTAAGCTCGTATAAACTACATTGACAACTTATAAAGACATATAAATTAAGCGTTTAACTCTTAATTTTACAAAATAGTTTTCTTTTTTTGTTTTTTTTTTTTGTTTTGTATAAGTTTATTACTTAACAATTTGTACAAGATTGATTATATTTAGCAAAAAGCCTTTATCTCATCAGGTAATAGCATTAAATTTAACTTTTGCAAAATCATTTTACTTATTATTTAATTTGAATCGTTTTGCCATATTAGCCAAAACTATACAGTTTTTGTAGTCATTGATATAACAACTTTTTGAAGCAGGTAGAAAATAAAAAAACCATATTGTGCATAGTGAGTGAATGCTAAATAAAGACACACTTATCAAAATATTTATGTCAAATTTTAAATGTGATCAAAATGAAACTTGTCAAATTCCAAGTTTGTTGGCTGACTTGTTTATAAAAACCTACGTTCTGTTTAAAAAAAATACATTAGCAATTATTACAAACTTTAACACTAGTAACCGTTAGTTTTAGTATTATTTTTTACTATTAGATCTATTTTAATGAAACATTCATACTAGTTGAAAGTTTAAAAGAATTACAATGTTAGAGCAAAAGGTCTTTCTATATACTTAATTGTTTAAATTGGACACATTTTTTTGTTTTTAATAACAAGAACTTTTTATTATTTACGTTTTTTTAAGGAACAAATTGAGATCGCTACATATTTCGAATAAGTTTTGTTTCTAAAACTATGAAAGTTAAAGATGCGTAAGACCCGGTCTAGACAGAAAAATACCAAATAGACAGAAATAAGAAACTTTTAATTTTGAAATTCTAACTTAAAAGAGCAATTGCTAATACAGTTATCATGCAATCAAAAATAGCACCCTGCAGCAATTGTATAGTTTATAATTAATCTTTCTACATTCACTAATGTCAAACCTACACTTTTTAGTCTTCATTCTATTATCAACTTTCTATAGTATGTAATCAGCTTGTTTTATTCCTTAATTTAAAGCCACTAATGTTTTTTATTTTAATATAACAGTTTCACGTTCAGTTTTTTAAGAGCCTAAACCCATAGTGTTTGTTTAGTATTTTATTCAAATCATTGATTAACTTTCTAACTAACATAATTTACAATTTCTTACCTACTTGTTTTGCTTTATAGTATCTTCCATGTTTTGTTTAACTTTTATTTTTCAGATTTAAATTGTGACTGAAGATCCATTAAAGGGTTAAACTTAGTTTCTTAAATAAAAATATTAAACAATTAATGTTGTATATTAATTATTTACTCAAAACTTTTGTTTTTATAATTTTTACTTTTAACAACTACCAAAACATGCGTTTTGAACAAGAACATAAACTTGTGAATTTTTGGGAGATTAGTATAGATTAATCTCATAGAAAATATATCAGGTTGTTAAAAGATTTTTTTAGTGAAATGTTTTGTATTGTAAAATTTAATTTAAAACTTTATCCAAAACTGTCGAAAATATGTAAGCCAAGCAAAATTTTGTCTTTTTAATGTGCTCAGGGTTGCCACTGGTTTTTGATAAATTTCTTTCAGCTTTTTGAAAAGACACGTTTTTGGGTTTGATTTTAGTTTCAAATTGAGTTGAACTTTAAAAACTGTTATAAGTAGTATAACAACATTGAAAAGATACTGTAAAGCTAATTTAAATGTGTTTTTCAATAAAAAATATTTTGATGATGACAAAGTTTTCTATTTATATGATAGATTTTTCGTTTCAAATCAATACATACTACTAAAAACGTAAAAATTGTTTAAAATTCCGAGTCTTTTTTAAATGTCTCAAATTCCAGGTATTTTTCAAGGTTTTTAGCCTAAATTGTCGAATTCCAGATTTTTCAAGGATTCCAGGTTTCGTGGCAACCCTGTGTACTGATGATTTTTGTAATGCTTGAGCTTTTTAATTTGAGATTTGAGTAAATATATAAAACAGTTTACATAAGTTGATGATTAGAGTTTTTGAAAGATTTATCATGTGCGTATTTAGTATTTAGTTTAAATATAAAGTATATATCAAATAAGCTGTTGCCAAATGCACAACTAAAAAGAATTTTTACACATATCAAAAAATATAAAAACAATTCATTAAGGTTTATAAAATTTGTAAAAGATAGTTTCATATATTTTTAGAAAAATTACTTAAACACTGTGATTGTAGGAATTTACAAAAATGTTTGATACATTAGGTAAGTAATTTATTAAATAAAAGTTCTAACATCAGAATTTTTTTTTGTAAAAAGAATTTATACAAAAACATAATAAAAGCAGCGAAAATTAATAAAATATCACTAAAGTTTGGTCGAAAGTTAATAAACTGCGTAAATCTCAACAAAATTAAAGTAAAGAAATTTTGGACAACTTAATCGTTGTTAAATTAATTAAATAATCCAGGAATGATCAAAAATGTGCAAACAGAATAGTACTGCCATATGTATATGAATAAAAAATCATTTTAGTACAATAATTACAAAAAAGTTTCAACTTGTGTAAGAACAATGTTAGTAAAAGCACTTTAGGTGAAATAGACAATTTTTTTTTTGTTAAAAGCTTAATTGAACTTTTAGGTTTTTTTTAATTTTCTAAAACTTTCATTTGATGTCACACAATAAACCACAATTATTATTTTTTAATAAATTTTAACTTTGAGGTTTTTAGAATTAAATTTCAAAAACAAACAAAATAATTACTCCTCCTTATTTTCAGGTGATTCGCTTTCTTTCTGAATTTCCTCATTTTCGACCTGAATTTCTTCTTCAACCTGATTTTCCTCCTGAACTTCTACTGCTTCCTCCACAGCATCTTCCTGAATATTTTCTTCAATATTTTCATTATTTTCTTTTTCTTTTGTTATTTCTTCGACTTTATCTTCAACTCGGTCCATCCTCTCACCTAAACTGCACATTGCCTGAAAAAATATTTATGTCTAAAAATATCGTTATTTTTTTGATTACTTATATACTCTTTGAGTGTAACTAAAAAAATGAAAAAAATATTATTATTAAAGAGTAGATATGAATTAATTAGGAACGGTTTCGATGTTTTATAACTAAATTAATCAGTTTTTGTGACACAATTATCATTTTAAATCATGTTCAGTCTGTTTAATAACTAAAAAAATCTTGAAACAAAAACTTATTTTATTAAAAAAAAAAACTTCGGTCGTTGCAAGTTTCACAAAATTATAACACTTAAGTAAAATTTTAAAGAACTTAACTATGGTATGAATTGTGGTATAAATTTTCAATATACTACACACCATTTATTTTACGTTTTTAACAAAAAAAATTATAAAAATGGAGCTTTACTATCTTAAAAAAAAAATCAAGTACTGTAAGCTTCATAATTTTTACTCGAAATTTAACAAACAGAGTAATGTTTTAAGAACTGGTGTGAACTTCTGCTATGTTGTATTTTACTTTTTCAATAAACTACAAACAAATTATTTTACGCTTTTCATATATAAGCTAGCCACTTATTGTTTTTGAAAACATAAAAAAAAACACTTGATAAAGCATGTCACAATTAAAGCAAATATATCTAACCTTTTAGTTATATCATATACACTTGGTAAGATACTTGAAAGGATCAATCAAAAACAGTCACGCAAACAACAAAGAAATATAGCAATTTATTTTGAAATAATAATAAGTCATGTAAATAATACATGTTATTAATTTATCAAAAGTTTTCAACAAACCCTGTTCAACAAATCGAGCTGTCCCAAAATCTGCTCCAAAATTTGATCGGTTTTATTCTGGGGATTACCCTCATTTGGGGTTGAGCCCCCTTGATTTATCTGCGGGGACTCGGCCCTGCTGGGTTCCGGCTCTGGGGTGAGGGTCCCCGAAACTTCCGGGAGCTTCTCGGGCGGTTGCTGGGGCAACGGAGGGGGCTGGGCGGACTCCACGGTGACCACCCCGATTTTGGGGGTTTTATTTTTTACTTTTGTGGCCAGTTTCTTTCTGGCTTCGGATATTTTTGTTGACGTGGACGCCTTCAGGTCCTCGATCGTCGAAATTGAATCCTTGGAAAAAAACAATTACATAAAAGTTTTAGTTTTTATTTCAATATTTATAAAAATGTTTTTGCTTTATTCGTTGAAACTGAATCTTGAAATTATTATTTTTATTTTGTTACTTCTGCTAATTTACTGTTTATCTGATAAACTGTTTCATTTAAAAGCAGTTTTGTACTTTTTTAAATAAACTATGTGTTTACAGTGTTTTAAATATTTATGATGTTCCTGTTTACTCTGTTAAAAATTATGCAGTATTTAGTTGGTGTAAAATCTCAGATGAACAACAAATATATAACAACAATGTTCAACCTAAAATGATTTTATTATCAAATATTAATTAAGTAAAATGTTAATACAAATTTATCATCGCGAAATTTTCAACTTAGTTGTTAAATGTAAAAAAAGTTATACTAAATAAATAATTTTAAGGAAATATTTAATAAAATCAAACACACTTCTTCATCTGCAGCCAGTTCGTCTTCGTGGGCAACTTCTTGTAATGTTTTCTTAATTGGTTTGTTTTCTGAAAAAAAATTGTAGTTGTTATGTTTTTTTAATCAATTAGGGACTTATTTTCTTAAATTAAATGTTTTCTTATTTGGTTTGTTCTTTGAATGAAAAAAAGTCTACTACTTCTTGAAAAGTTTTCTTAATTACTTTATTTTGTTAGAAAAAATACTTCTTGCAAAGTTTTTTTTACATACTTATGAAAATGATATTATATTTATAACCTATTGTTATGTTTTGTTTTATTAGATTGTTTTCTGTTAAAGTTTTATTCATTTTATTTACTTCTTACAATATTTTATTACTTCTTGTTAAGTAGCTATATTTACCAGGAATTTATTTATTGTAAAAAGAAATTAATATCATACTTTAATTAAAGATCAACTTTGTTATATACTAGTTAAATGTTTCTTCTTTATTTATACTATGTCCTCAACAAATCAAATTTCAAACTGCAATTATACTCTAAACATTTCATTCCTCAAGTTTAGTTTATTTCCTTGTAACATTTTATTTTATTCTTAAGAGTTTGCTACACTTGAAAGCAAAAAAAATAAACAACCTAATAAATAATTACAAACTAGTCTGAGTTGGAATAAGTTTATTTTGATACTTTTTTGTTTAACTTCCACCTCCGACGCTATCATGACTTATATACAACTTTATGCCTACAAAACTTTATAAACACTCTAAAACTGTTTGTTCAGAACCAGATAGTTTTAAAATTTCATACAACACTACCCAGTTGTGAAAATAAAAAAAAGCTTTAACCACTGAACAAAGTTTAGTTATTTATATTGAAAACAACTTAAACTAGAACATAACAAGTTATAGTATGTTTTCAGCTGAAGTACTAAACTTGTTATTTTTAACCTAAATTTATTATACTTATACGTTTATAAAAAAATTCAGCATTGAAATAAAAACTTAAATATTTTTATATAGTAAAGCTAGTTGCAAGGCGAAAAGTTTAACCAACGAAGGAATTGAAATGATACAAATAATAACTTAATAAAAATTGTATGGTAACAGACAATAAAAATATGATGCAACAGAATGTTAAAGACCAAATCAATTTAATCTCTTCAAACTTCTTAAAAAACTATAACTTTTTTTAATTTCAAAATAATCTTGAGTATGTGGCTACCCTTGTAGTATTAATTTCCTTTTATAAATTTCAAAACTTGAATTTTGTATATAATAATTGTTTTGAACTTAATTATAGTTGAAATGAATTAGTTTTAATTCAATAACTATTTGATATACTTCTAATAACAACACATGTCAATTACAACATAAGAAATAAAATAAACATAGCAAATTCATATTCTACAACATTCTAACAAAGTAAACTTCTAGCTTAAATCAACGTTTTGAATTAAAAATTAGCTTTTTTATAAGTATGCAATAGGCGAATAAAATGTAAATAGGATATTTTTTTGCAAAGGGTGTAAACAGTGTAAAACAGTATAAAAAATTAAAGAAAATTACTATAAAAACTGTAACTAGAAGTCTTTAAGGAACTAAATTAAAGCTTACAATTTTAAGGGATTATATGACAATTCAAAATCTGACAACTCAAATTATTTAAAAATTGTAAAAGGGTCTACATCTCAAAAAGTTTTTTGAGAAAATAAAAAATGCTTTTATAGGTCTAAATCATAAGATTTGACGGTAAAATATTTTTTATTTTATTAAAAGAGATAACTGAAAAAAAACTCAGAAGTATCAAAATTTAAATTGTCGGAATTTAAATAGTCGTGCACCCGTTTTTGATTAAAAACATTGGTCTAATTATTAAAGCTAATCCTAGACAGAAAAAATATACTAGATACTAAGTATTAGGGTAGACTGAAACACTAGACCAGAAAACTAAGAACTAGGGTAGACTAAAGCATTAGGGCAAAAATGACGACCTGGGCAAATCTAACACCTACCCATAGCACAATTCCACCCAATTTTTTTAAATATTTTTAAACTGTTTTTATTTTATTTAAATTTTCTATCACTATTTTCCCTAACCCTTACCCTTGGTCGGTAAGCGGTTCTCGGATTTGATCAGGTGGAAATTGATCGCGGGTTGGAACTGAGCGGTTCCCCCTACCCATACAAGTAAGTTATTACAAGAACGCATTGTCGTTGTGAGAGTGATACTTTTACAATAATTGTTTTCCTGCACTAAAGCCAAGGGTCAGAGATATTTAAGAGCGAGAGAAAACTGTCACCCGTGCAAAATAACAAACAACCACGTTTTTACATTCTGCAAAGAACATTATTTAGGTTAATAATAAACAGGTTCTTCTTCAGGGATATTTAAAACAGTGAAATTTGTCAAACAGGGAAATAAAACAGGGAGATTTGAACTTTGAAAACCGTTTTTAAGAAATGCATAACATACTTGACGAAACGTCGTCAGATATCTTATAATAACATCATGTGTGTTTCTTAAAGTTGGTCAAAACATTAGATTTAAAGTTGAAAGCCAAAACATTTACTTGTGTACAACTGACACCATTTGTTACACAGCTAATGTTTTTTTTTAGAACTGTTTTCATTTATAAGACCCTATAAGATCAACAACCTTCGAAAAATAATCAAAATCAGAAAAAAATTGTTACGTCAAACAAAAAAAAAAACACAAACCACTTAATTTTTACAAAGAAAGCTTGTTTTTCAAACAAACGAACTTAATATGGAGTTGTTGGCGTAGCAAACCGGCGCCTGGTACCTGGAACTGTCCTGACTCATGCACGGAGGGGCGGAACTCACGCAGGGCGGAGCCGGATGCCCGGATGTCATCTTCTCGATCCTGAACTGCTCCATGTGCTCCGGATTGTCGAAATTCGTCTTCCAAACAAGTACCTTTGAAGTTAATAAATTATCACTTATAAACAGTAAATGTTCAATAATTTAAAAACATTTTGCTCCGGATTGTCGAAATTCGTCTTCCAAACAAGTACCTTTGAAGTTAATAAATTATCACTTATAAACAGTAAATGTTCAATAATTTAAAAACATTTTGCTCCGGATTTTCGGAATTTGTCTTCCATACTCATACCTATTATTAAAAAATTAAAAATGATCAAGTTATTGGCATTTATGAAGGGATTGATTTGAAAATTTTTGTTATTTAAAAACTTTTGCTCCGGATTGTCGAAATTTGTCTTCCAAACTAATACCTTTGAAATGAAATATCAGTTATAAACAAAATTATTAGTAAATGTTTTTTATTTGTGAGTTCCATGTGCTCAGGATTGTCGAAATTTGTCTTACAAACTAATACCTGTTGATAAGAAAAATAAAGGTAATTAAGTTATTGTCATTTATGAAGAAAAGAACTTAAAAATTTTTATTTTTCAAGACTTTTATGCTCCAGACTGTTGAAATTCGTCTTTCATACTAAAACCTTTAAAATGATTTAATTATTACTTACAAATAAAAAACTGTAGTTGTTTTTTATTTGTGAGTTCCATAAGCTCAGAATTGTCAAAACTTGTCTTCAAAACTAATGCCTGGGTTTAAAATTGCATCAAAGTAACTAATTTGGTACACTTAACAACTAAATAATTAAAAGCTATTGTCATACTTGAATATTTTGCTATAGATTATCGAAACTTTACTTCCAAACTAGCACCCAAGTTTATAAAAATAATTAGTTATCGTATCTTAAATAAGCACAAAAGAAGAATATCTCTGACTTCATGTATTGTTCGCTCAGAAGCTAATATAGAATTTTTAATTCCAGTTAAAGTTGAAATCTCATCTTTGAAAAATTTCAGAAAAATAAGAAAATTTTCAAAAGAAACAACCACTTTCTATTTAATCATGATTATTTAATCATGATTGGTATACTTTAGGGCAAAAAACCAATGCAACAACTAAATAACACAAAAAAAATGTTTTAGACATGGAATTTTAACAGGCGACGATACAACGAACAAACAAGATTAGTTCAAGAAAACCATGGCAACAACATAAAACAAGAATGTCACTCTGAACTAGTTTCATAAATTTGTTGAACTTGATTTAGAGTATAATATATGGATTATTTAATACAAATATACATAATTTGTATTAAATATCCATCTTATAAAACTAAAAACCACAGTATAAATATGAAACTTTGTATGTTACTTTTGTACTTTTAACATTTGCTCATTATATGATGGTAGTAATTAAATATATTAAAAACTTAGAAAACAATTTAAAAACAAAAATCTTTAGAAAGCACAACAAACTAATTACTGATTTATCACAGGTATGACCTTAATATTTAATGAGGTTGAAAACTAAGAATAAAACTTAGAATATTAATTAATTTCAGAATTTAAATTCAAACTTAAGAGTAATTAAAATCATGGACTGGTACAAAAAAGATTAAAAAATGGCTTTAAGATGTACAAAAAATTAACTCAAGCTTAATGTACAACGTATCTCCGACAACAATTGATATATTGTCAACACAGGACTTAAAGTTTTCAAAAACATACAATAAAACCTGAGAAAGATATAAAAATAATAATGAATGCAAATAAAAATAAAACAAAGGTAAGAACAAAACTAACTGCACATTTAAAATGACTGTTTTAAGAAAAAAATATGTCATTCATGTATGTAAAAAAGACATATAACCAACGAACTTATTGCGTGAAACAAAATCAACATCATATGGCAATAAATTAAAGCAACCCAGAAAACAAAACTATCAAAAGTACGTTCACGCAACTCAAAAAAGGTGAGAAAATATTTATTCGAATTTAATTTAAAGTTTAAGCAGATTTTTGACTGTCGTATAAATTAAAATGTTTACTCATTTTAAAGATAGAATCAAAACAGTTTATTGGAAATATAAAAAAAAAGAACTGATAATGTTTTAACATTACAAATGAAAATAAGAAAGTTTCAAATCAGATATTTTGATTGTTACGTCATTTCAAAGAGTAAGAACATGTAAAAGACTTTGGGTAAAGTTTAAAGAAAATATTTGAATTAAAATAACTAATAACATGGACAGTTTAATAATTTACGAACATTACAACATGATGTCTTATTTAAACTTTAGACTACAAACCATAAAAGTTTAACCATAGAAAATAAACATGAATTGACCCTTACTATTTACTTTTAAACTGAATCAATATCAACCAATTTAAAATAAGAATTAAAATAAATTGAATATAAGGTCAGTCTATTAAACAAACTCTTAAAGAATATTGTAATCATTTATAAACTACTATCTTAAGTCAATCTATTGATTTAAAAATATTTTTTAACGATGATTCATAATTTTGAAACGCTTTCTAACAGCTAAAGTTATAGTTTACTTAAATATATGAAATTGTAGTTTAATACTCAAAAATGACTCTTAACCTTGTATAAACCAAGAAAATTTAATATGATTATGAATAGGTAAATAAAATCAATAAAAATACAAACTGTTGAGTTACACGCTCATCAGGTGTAGTACAACTACAGCTATAGAAACTGAATGGCTTTAAAATCTTCACATTTATTCACAATATTCTACGATTTGTAATATTAAGTACAACTTTAATAAGTACTGGAAATAAGTACAACTTTTCTTAAACAATAAGGTTAAAAATAAAGCAAAAAATAAAGCAATTTCAGCTGATGACAGTAATACGACTTAGCTTTAGAAAAGTAAAAACTAAGTAAAAAAGCTATAAAAGTCCTTAAATGGTATATTTGAAGTTGCTTTGTTTTATTTTGGACAAAAATCTAATTTAAAGTGTTTTTAATAATGACAAATTAACAATGTTTTAGACATGGAATTTTAACAGGTGACGATACAACGAACAAACAAGATAAGTTCAAGAAAGCCATGGCAACAACATAAAACAAGAATGTCACTCTGAACTAGTTTCATAAATTTGTTGAACTTGACTTAGAGTATAATATATGGATTATATAATACAAATATACATAATTTGTATTAAATATCCATCTTATAATACTAAAAACCACAGTATAAATATGATCTTTGTATGTTACTTATGTACTTTTAACATTTGCTCATTAAATGATGGCAGTAATTAGTTGTATTAGAAATTAAATTAAGAACAAAAATCTTTAAACAGAACAACAATTTACTTACTGATTTTTCACAAATATGATTTCAATATTTAACGAGATTGAAAACCTAAAACGCTCAGAAATTATTAAAATAAAACTTAAAAGAGTATTCAATATAACAGACTGGTACAAAAAAGACTAAAAGTGGGTTCATTTAAAACTAAAATCTTTAGTGAATACTTTGTAAGGTAAGGAATTTGTTTAAACAAGTATGATGCAGACATTTAAAAACTAGGTTTAAAGATTCAATTGAATTTTATATTGGTAATAAACAGACTTTTTTAGTAAAATTGTCTAAGTAGATAAGGTAGTTCAAAGCAGGATTATTTGTAGTTATGAAGTGAAATTAAAGGAAAACAGTATTAAATCCGTAAACAACTGCTTCACTTAAATTAAGTATAAACACATGCACAAATTTCTAATAATCTAACGTTTAATTGCATCCAAAATCAAACCAGCCAAATAGTTCTACAGATCATTAATAATAAACAAAAACAATAATTAACATACGAATAACTTTGCAATAACTAAGAAAAAATTAGAACGTAAATGATAAAACATTAAAAGAAGCTCTTCATCAATACATCTTGACACTTTAAAGCATATGTTATTAAAATTTAAAGAAAAATACCATACTTAATGAGACTATATAATGACGTAATAATAGTGTGTAATAAGACTAAATAAATTTCAACTAAAACACCTAAACTAAATGGATAAAAAAAGATATTTCGTTACTTTAATAATGCATACAATTTTATGTGGACAAACTAAGACGTTTATCATGAAAAATTTGAACTTGACTGAAAGTTATTTGCGCTTAAGAGAAAATGCTTTATTACTTGCACTTAAAAGAACTAAAACTATTTACAAATATTATTAACTAAAGAGAACCCGTGGAAAAGTTTTTAAATAAACCTTGGTATTTAAATTGTAAAGTTATTTTACAGTAACATCAACAAAACAATGAAGCGTTAACTAAAAATACATCTAAACCATGAGTAAAACAAACTTTATACTATAAAATTCACTTTTAAACCAAAATTTATCGAAGTAGAATTAAATCAAGAAAAAATAAATTTACAATATAATAACGGATTAGACTTATAAACAAACTTTAGAACAAACTCATGAAAAGCCAATTTTTTTTAAACAGACTTTCAAGTAATTCTACAGTAATAACAATTAAACTTAGTAACAACATTAACTAAAACATGATCCGTTTTTGGTTGGTAAGATGACCCGTAAATAATTTAAAACTAAAGAATATAAGGCTACATAAATCCCCTTCACAGTTTTTTAGCCTTTCTTTATATATAGATTTGAAAAAAAGTACAGTAAAAAAATATAGATTCAGAAAAGTTTGAACCAAGTAGACGAGCTTTAAAACATGTAAAACTAAGGAAATTTCCAAACTAGTTGACAGAAAATAAAACCAAATTTTATAGAAGTAAATGGCACTATAAACAATTAAAATAAAATACGACCTCGAAATTGAAATGGTTACTTAATTGGCATAGTTTTATAAGTATTTGGTTTAGAGTCATTATATTAGTGTAAAATAAGGTCATACTTATCGATTTTGTTTATTACAAACCGTTTATTGTTTGAAACATAAGGTAAAATATTTATTAATAATTGGAATTAATTACATAATAGGTAAAATTCTTTTGTTCATTTAAATATGAAAAAAATGTTTATATTAAATTGATGCTCTTTCAAACATACAAAATAAGAAGTTTCTATTCTTTTAAAGTGACTTAACAGCAAGTTTATGATTAGATAAGACATTAGCAAAAATTATGTATGATATACACAACCTTGTAGACCAAAACTTAAATGGCACAACATATACTACAGCTGAATAATAACATTAAACAATAAGTCATAAATTCTCTAAGTGGGATGTATATTTGAACTGTAATTATTACTTGAAAAGACAGTTAATCTTTTAAGTTTATAGATATCAATATCATATGAACCAGCGCAACAAGATGTTAATTAATGATTAAGTATTAATCTGTTAATTTACTTGCAGCAATGAAATATTTCAGAGTTAATTGCCATATATATATTTATATCTATTATGTATATATACATAGTTTAATTAAGATACGCCTCGTCTAATACTTATTATGTACATATATTTAGTGTTGTTAGTGTCTATATTAATTATTCAAATAATATGCATATTACATATACAAATATAGTGTTAGTAAAAATTACTAAGTTAAACTGTATAAGACTACCGGGTTATGACGTAACATTTATAATTAAGTAAAAATACATGAAAAATTGTGGACAAAACTGTATTTCGTTAGTGGCTAATTTTCAAAGATTGCCAAAATTTATTTAAGACGTAAACATTGACTTATGTAAACGGGAAATGTACATGGAAAAATTTAGCTTTGTTTCCATCTAAGTGACATAAATATCCTACACACAATATTGCAAAGATACTACTTACAAAAGTATACGATTTGTACTTTTAAGAATGCAATGTATTACATTAACTAACAATTATAGCATTTTTTGCCCAAACACTTTTTTTAAAGACAAACGACGCTTAAAACTAAGTAAGTAATCCACTTACGCTCATGAGTAATTTGTACAGGCTTTATCTGTTATCAATAAATACAACGTGGTGTGAAATTTGTCTGTTATACTCAATGATTTAAATATTAGTATTAAAACAGGGTCGCCACTCGTTTTTCTAAAGTTTTCCGAATTTCTTCCAGGATTTTAAAAATACACATGTTTGGGTCTATTTTTAGTTTAAAGTTAAGTTTAAGGTAAGAAACTGTGTTAAGTAGTATAAAAATATTAAAAAGATACTGTAAAGCTACTTTAAGTATGTTTTTAATAAATTAAAACTTTTATTATGAAAAAACTTTTCTATTTATATGATAGATGTTTTGAGTAAAATCAAAATTTTACTACTAAACACATATAAACCATTAAAAATTCCACATTATTTTTAGTGGTTTTTGCCTAAATTGTCAAACTCCAGGTTTTTCCAGGTAAAGTGGCAGCCCTGTTAAAATCAAGTTTAGTTGCGCTAAGAAGTACGAGCACATTCACTCGTACATCCAAGTCATAGGGTGCCAACAAACAGAGTGACGGGGCTTAAAAAACAATAGCAAAACAGATCAAAGTAGTAGAAGTGAGTTGGCGTGGTGTAAATAACTCTTCATCCTTTTTTAGGACCTATTTAAGCGCTTAAATCATTATTGGTGACTAAAACATTATTACAAAAGAATAAAAATTCAAATTAGTGCATTTAATCGTTTTCGGATTTTAGTAGCAGATAAAAAATTAAAATTACAGTTACTTTAATGAAGTTAAATTAAACCCCAATCGTTGGAAAAGCTAGTAAAACAAAACGGAATGGACGTTGTTTAGATCAGAGTTTATCTAAAGCGGACAATATCGCCCTTTATAGGAGGCAAAAAACAGTGAGAAATTGAAAACGTAAATGGGTAATTCGACAGTAAAGGGACTTTTTAACTCGTGCCAAGGGTTAAATTTAGAAATTAGTTTGGAAAACCAATTTCAAGTTTGGAAAACAATTCAAAATGTTTAAGAACTAATCCTGTAAGCTTAGAAACAGTAAGGAAATAAACTAAAAATAAAATAGTATCTCAACAAGAAGATAAAATGATTAATTCAACCGAGAATTTACAAAAAAGTTTGTACAATTGATGCAAGTGGTTTGTAAATTTACCTAACTTTATGTGGACAATTTAAGACGTAAATATTTTTTAGAAGTATTTAAAACAAGTGGCTCATGACTAATTTATATCTGTTATCTTTCATACAACATTAGAGTGAAACTAGTCTGTTGTATCTTATAACTTCTAGTGAGAATAAAGTTTAGTTATGACTTAGAAGTACTAGCACACTTACTCGTACATCCAAGTCATAACTCAAAAAGGTGCCGACCAGCAGAGTAACCGGGCCTAAAGGACAAGAATTAAAAAAAAACTAAGGGCAGGCCGGAGAGATGACAGGTGCGAAGCACCGTGTCATCGACCGGCCGTAGCCCTTTGTTTTTTTTTAATTCTTGTCCGCTACCTCAACACTTACTAATCAAACTCATCAATACAAAACCACTCAGTTAATAATTGAAAAACTATAACTGATATTACCGTCAGGCCTTTAATGGTTTCACATCAATAAGTTAGATCACATAAGCTCAAGGTTAGTAAAAGATAACAGATAAAGACCGTACAAATACAACGCAATAACGTATATTTGTTTGGCAGTTACGCTACTCACGGTCCATTTGACAGAAAAAGAGGGCCTTCAAGAAAAAAGGCCGTAAAGAAAAAGAGAAAAGGAAAAGATGAAAATTTTTTCGCCGGCGGAGCCGGCGAAATGCCTTAAAAAATAAATTTTTATAACCTCCATCAAAAAATCTCATCACATTTTCGGTTTGGGGGAATCCCCATTTTTGAAAAATATGGGTGGGGGGCCTGAAAAATTTAGTGCGTACCCTATTTTCGAAAACCTATTTAACTAATGCAAATAATGTTTTACTAAAAATTTAGTGCATACTTTAAGCGGGTGCGTACCTTATTTTAGAAAACCTATTAAATCAATGCAAATATTGTGTTATTAAAAATTTAGTGCGTACTTTAAGCGGGTGCGTACCTTATTTTAGAAAACCTATTTAATTAATGCAAATAATGTGTTATTAAAAATTTAGTGCGTACCTTATGCGGGTGCGTAGTACTTAAAGAAAATCTTTACTTATAACAGAGAGAGTGTTATTAAAAACTTAGTGTTTAATTCTTAGAATGCGTACATTATAGATGCCTTTAATTCGTTAAAATTACATGTTTAAGTTAGGGTTAAAACCAAAAACAAATGAATACAGATACTACATCATCCTGGTTAAGTACCTAATGTTTTACATATACATGGAAAACAGTTCATCAATCTCATAGAGAGGTGTACTTTTTAATGACAGAAAATATAAAAATATACAAATATAAAAAGAAACAGACCTTTTAAATGTGTACACTGACAAATCTATTTATATTTTTCTATGTATACTCAAACAATAGTCAGTTAACTTGCTTACGTAAATTGATTTTACTTAGATAACCTTTTAAAAACAGTATAAAATTTAAACTAATCAAAAATAAAAAACCGCTTGAGATTCATCTAAACAATTAAAATTACTTTGATTCAAGTAGTAACTATATTCTTGTCAAATAAAACTTTAAAATGGTAAAAAAAATTTTATATTCTTGTTTAACTTCAGTTTTATACTGTTCCTACTAAAGGATATCACTTTACTTGTCATGTAACTTATTAAGCTAAAGTTTATCCATGATAGTTAAATTGGTCTCATTGTGAAGTAATTATTTAGCAATCTCATAAATACAAAGGTTACTACCATCACTACTTATTAACTGGTATACTTTAATTTACTTTATATATTCACTAATAGACTTAAACTTTGAATGCTTACTTAATTGCTTTGTTTAATCACTGATCTCAGACAACTTATTGTGTGTTTCTTGAAGTGTGCATACAAATTAAAGGTGTTTGAACTAATCTTTCAATATATTGTTACAAACTAAAACAGTTAAACCATACTACTTTGTGTCAATAACATATGTTTATTAGCCTGTAGTTCAATTCAAAGTTTGTCAAACACTTGGATCTTTTGAAATCTTTATGGCTGTATATTTATACTATTACCAAAATTGAGTCTTTACATTTGTCATATACGTATAACACAACACAGCAAGTTGTTGATAAATGCTTATTAGTCAAACATATGAACAAAAGAAATTATTGATAGATAAAAGAACAGAAAGAAGTTAGTGATAGAAGAAGAGAAAAATTAAACAAAGGTGAGAATAAACCTCATACACTAACAACCTTTAAATTTTGCTTGCTGTGAAGTGCTTTGTAAATATATGAGTGTAAACTTAAAATTTTGGAACATTTTGTTTACTAGCAAACCTAATCCTGATATGGTTTAACTGTTTTCTTTTGTAAAAAAATAAATAAATAAAACTTTATAACAATTAAAACAGTTTTGAAACTATTAACAATTTTGTTTTATGATTACTCTTCCTACTTATCTTTTATGCACACTTTAAGTAACTCTTATTACAAATTATTAATTTATAAATATATAAACTACATTAATACAATCAGAACTAACCAACTTAATTTTTATGTTGTAAATAAACTTCTACACTTACATTAGCTTGCTGTCTCTTTGGGCTTCATTCATAAAAACAAAACTTCTTTACACAAGCTTATAAAGTTTACCACAAATGTTGCTACTTTTAAGTGATTTTATTTATTTTTGAGTCTTATTTAAGTTTCTTTTAATTTAAGGTATCCTAGTAATCTTAGGAGAATGAAGCCCAACAAAACAAATATATGTTTATGGTATCAACTCTATAAAAAGAAAGAACTAGTCTGAATTTGTGCAAAATTTAATTAACATATAAAGCTTAATGTTATTTAAGCATGAGAACTCAAAAAATTTAATAGTAACAAAAGGACTTAAATAAATAGAAAATCTAAAACTTAAAGACAAATATCAAGATTTATTGTAAATACCCAAAAAACCTTAACTTTGTTACTAAACATTCAACTAGTATTACTGGTAACCCTAGCAAAAAATACTAAGTTTTGCACAAATTAAAACAATCTAATTAACTATTAAACAAACTAACTTGAACAGCTGCTGTAGTAGGTACTCATCTTTAATCAGAATCCAAAAAAGTGTGATCCATTGCCTAATCTTAAGATGTAGGAGAAAGCCAAAGTTACAACTTATAAAGACCTTTGAAAAAACCTAGAAGTTTAAAAATTTTACAGAGGTTCAAAAGATTTTTCATAAGAATTCTTTTGAATTTTTCTCTACTCAGTTCACTTTACAATGATGTTTCAAAAGATTTCAAAGACTGAAATGCAAGTTTTTAAAGCCTCTTGATGATTTTTTTTTCATCAAGTAAGCCAATTGATCTTGT
>NW_028139534.1:0-64846 GCF_965202585.1 Thalia democratica
ACACTTCGGCTTTACAGCCGAAGCGACGAAAACAAACCCAAAAAAACCAATAAAAAACAAATAATAACAAACAGTAAGTCAACTAAAAAAGCCAAATTCAAACGAGTTCGTTACTGTTAAAGAGAACTTGAGAGAAGAAAATGAAATAAGATGACTTTCTAACGCTACAGAGCGGTTACAAGATCTAATATTAAAAATGTTATTAAAATACTGTTCAGCACAAGGATGCAACAAATAGATGATTCCAAAAACTTAATAAAAAGTCGTATGTTTTAGCTTAAAACCTTACTTTCGAGTAAATTTTAAGTAATCGAGTTTTTGTATTTATAAATATAGTATTAAGTCGGTCAAGGGTTAAATATTTATTATCCAAGGACATAGAATCTAAGAGCAGCAGTTACAAGGGTAATATTTGCGGTTATGTTTTATCCGATTTGTATAAAGTTTTCATCTTTAAAATTAAAATTTTAATATTTTGAAGTTAAAAAACGTTTGCATGTATGTTCAATAAATACAATGTCGTTATAATAGTTGTTCTCTTTTAAAGCTTTATAATTTTTTTAATGTAAGTCACGTTGTCGTAACGTTTTATTTAAAATAAATTGTATCTCTACATATACAGTAAAACTTCATTCTATGCTTTTTTTTTTTTTGATAAAAAAAATCATTTTCTAATATTAAAATCAATATAATTGTTTTTGATGCAATACAAAACATTTAATTTATTATTCTTGTGTAATTTAACTCTAGATTTGATTTTAAATTGTGCTACTTTTTATTTTGAGTTGCCCATTTTTCTTTATTCAAGTTATCAAATTTTTGAAGGCAATTTTTTTTTGATTAGATTAGTGTATATAGCGCTAAATTAAATGTATATCTATAGCATGATATTCTAGGTATGTTACTCTATTTAGTGTAACACTTTCGTTTCTTATAGTTTCAAAAAACAATTAAATTGTTTTCTTAGTCAATGGTGAGCTTTTATTGATCAGTTTAAATTGGGAGAATTCTAAATTTTGTTCACGTGTTAATATAACATAACCAGTTTTTAACATTGCTTTTTTAATTTAGCTTTAAAATGTTTTTTAATTTAGCTTTAATCTCAGCTTTAAAATGTTTGTTTTTTTGAATTGTATTAGTTATGACAGTACATTTATCATTGAATAATATAAAATTGTATGGTGGAAAATAAACTTTTTTTGTTTTGTATCCAACTTCTTATCAAAAAATCAACAATACAATATTAAAAAAGAAAGCTTAATCTAAAACTATATACTCAATATAACAACTACAGTAGGAGCTAATATATTTATAACCAAAAAAATTATCTATAAGTATAAAATAATTGTTATTTCAGACATGCCACTCTTTCATTCAAAAACTGTTCTTAATAATCAATTAATAAGTAGCTTTAAAATGTCCAAAATTATAGTTTTTTTTTATTCTTAAAAGGCTAAAAGAAAATTAAATATGCTTTTTAGTGTTAATAAAAATTAAAGTATAAACTTATAGTTTACAAATATTGAAGATTAACTAGATTTCACCTAATGTCTACTTAAAAAACTTCAAATGTTTATTTTATGCTATGTCAATGTTTTAAATAAAAGTAAACGTACAGTTATCCTGGTGTGATTTGGACTGTGATTATGTTCATTTTTGATTTCTTCAACTCTATCATCTCTTACAACAATCTGAGTTATATTTTATAAAAATAATTTAAACAATTATTTTTTTTACTCAACTAACTTAATTTACAATAAGGCAGCTAAAAATACAAACAATATAAAATTTCAAAAAGGTTTGCCACCGACTTTTGGAAAATTTTCTCCAGGTTTTTCAAAGTACTTGTTTTTGGGTCTGTTTTTAGTTTAAATTGAAGTTTAAGGTAAACAGTATAAAAACATTGAAAAATACTGTGAAACTACTTCAAATTTTTTTATCTTTATAGTAGATTCTTAAGTCTAATCTAAATATTTATACTTGACATGTAAAAATTGTTTAAATTCCATGTTTTTTTAAACTTTCTCAAATTGCAGGTTTTTCCAGGTAAAGGGACAACCTTGTTTCAAATGAATAAGTTTTAAATAAAGATTAAATTTTTAGTTTACATTTCTTATTATTATTAATTTAACTCTATTATACTAACCCTAGCAGGACACTTAAAATCTTTCCAATATTCTTCACATCTATAAAATGACACTGTTAGATCGTTTTTCTTCTTTGAGGTGAAATTATACAAAAAACCTTTGGAGCACGCTTTCAGCTTTCCTCTTTCTGTCCTCACATATTCAACTTGATTCACTAAAGAAATTTAGTATTTGCTTTAATAAACTTTACTTTTTCATCATATCAAAAATTCACACACAACTATTCTTATAAGTATATTTAGGTTTAAGTTTAAAATTCAATCCAGTTTAATAAATATTGTTTTATTTTATTCTTCTACTAAGGTGAATTCAAATAATGTATAACATTTTTATTACTTTTTGTATGAATGCATCATGGGAGATATATTATTACCAATTAGAAATAATTAGTAATTGTAACTATTAATTTTAATTTTTATTAATTTTAATTAACTACCAATTTTAATTTTTCTAGATTTTTTAATCGATATCAATCGACATAACTAATTAAAAATTAAAAATAATTAACGAGAAAATTTAATATCCCTTAAATTGTGTTAATAAAAAAGTAATAAGTTATCATGTATGTGTGGTATTGTTTTAATACAAACAGTAATTGTTCGACTTATACTAATTCGCATAATTTTTTTTATAACGAAAGTAATACTTTTAATTATACAATTGAATTGAATTGTTATCGTCATAAGCATAGTCACTATAAAAAAGTACTAAAAACGTATTACCAACAGTTTTTAAACATTAAATCTTGTAAAAAATAAAATTATTAAATACACTGTTTACTTTAAGAAAAGTTTGACTATAAAATTGTATGTCATTAAAAGAATACAAACATTTTAAGTTTAAAATGTTGATATGGTTACTTATTTAAATGTTATTTTCTAATTTTCTTAGCATATGAAATTAAAATATCATGTTAATATGGTAAAAAATATTACCAATTTCAGCTATAAGACATCGAAATACTGTATTGTAATACTCGATTTAGTTTTTGCAATCAGAACTCGGGTTTTGGTCTTGTCACCGTGACTCGGTCCCTCAATGTCTTTTAATTGACTACATTGCATAATTCTAGTTAGACTATCGAATTATTATTTGTAATCAGTTTATTTCTTATTTATATTATATATGTATTGGAAAAGAGGTTTTGTTAAGCAATATCTTGTTAAGTAATGTTTTAATGATGTTCAATATAATTAAAAAAATTAACTTTATATAAAACAGTGATAAGTGACTAATTTTTGTTTTAAATTACATCTAATCTAAACAAATTAATTTATAGAGCTATGCTTTTCAAATAGCAAATTTACTTTACATCATTACATAAAAACTTATTGTTATTTTTCAAATCGGTTTTTGCTTATGTTGTTAATTCTATTATTGTTATTATTTATTTTGCTTATTAAAAGCTAAAATTTAACAGTATTTATCTTTAAATTTTCGTTTATAATAGTTAAATTGAGTTATGGTTGAATTAAATTCTTTGAAAGTATTATAAAAATATACAATAGTTTATTTATCTATTTAAATTTAAAGTTGTTTTCACTTTTCAGGAAAAATTTTTTGAATAGAATAAAAATTAAACTCTAAGCACAAAATACTGATAAAAGTAAACGTTAAAATTACTAGCGTATTACATTTTGACTTTTTTTTATAGAGTTTGTAATATATCATTCAATTATTCACATGTTTCCTATAAGTATAGTTGGTCCCTTTTTTACATTAGTTTAAAGTTATATAAAATTATTAGTTCTTATGTAACTGAACAAGAACATTTTAAACACAAAAGTCAATTAATATTCGTTTAGTTTGCTTTTATTTCATTTCGTTTAATTGATTGTTTTATAACTAAATATTCAGATATTTAAATGATAAAAAAAAATGTAATTGCTCATAAGAAACTTATAAGTATATAATGTACGACTCGATAACCGATAAGTTTTTTTGTACCCTAGGTCTTTAGACCAAACTTTTTGACCGCTTTTTTTTATCTTTCAATTAACAGTAAAAAAAAAAGATGTTTTATATACTTACAAAAAAACATAACACATATTGTTTAAAATTATTTAATTTTATGTCTAGAAATATTCAAAAAATTTTTAATATTATCTTTATAATCGTTTATATCTAATAATTTATTTATAATTTAGCAAAATTTATACATCTTTAGAAAACTAAAAACATAATTAAAAAAAAACTATAGTATTTAAAAAAAAATTAAACAATTGATAAACTTTTCAATTCTCATTATAAAATTTATTGAAGTATTATGTGTACACTTTAGTCGTCTTAATAAAAAAGTTCAATTGTCGTAGTTTGAATTATCCGAATTTTGAGTTGTCGTAGTTTGAATTTTTAGAATTTGAGTTGTCGGAATTTAAATTGTCCGAATTTGAGTTGTCGGAGTTTGAATTGTCTGAATTTGAACTGTCCGAATTTGAGTTGTCGGAATTTGAGTTGTCGGAATTTGAATTGTCGAGTTTGAGTTGTCGAAATTTGAACTGTCCGAATTTGAGTTGTCGGAATTTAAACTGTCCGAAATTGAATTGTCGGAATTTGAGTTGTCGGAATTTGAGTTGTCGGAATTTGAATTGTCAGAACTTGAGTTGTCGGAATTTGAACTGTCCAAACTTAAGTTGTCGGAATTTGAATTGTCCGAATTTGAGTTGTCGGAATTTGAGTTGTCCGTATTTGAGTTGTCGGAATTTGAATTGTCCGAATTAGAATTGTCGGAATTTGAGTTGTCGGAATTTGAGTTGTCGGAATTTGAGTTGTCGGAATTTGAGTTTTCGGAATTTGAGTTGTCGGAATTTGAGTTGTCGGAATTTGAGTTGTCGGAATTTGAATTGTCGAGTTTGAGTTGTCGGAATTTGAATTGTCAGAATTTGAATAGTCGTGCACCCATTGAAAATTCTTTTAAACGTTTTATTACCTACAATAGAGTCTTATTTCCTTTAGAACATTTTAACTGCTGACTGTCAGTATTAGTATGTACCAGTGGCGTCGCGTGGTATTTTTTTTAGGTGGTGCAGAATTTAAAAAAAAATCCCCTTCTTTAAAACTTTTTTTTTTATCTTAAATAAAGAACTTTTTCTACAACAATTACATAATGTAACTTGGGAAATTTTGTTTAAAAATAAAACATTAAAAAAAAAAAATTATTTAACAAAATAACTTTTCACAGATTTTAAAAATTCAATATATTTTTTTAGATATAGCTGGTCAAAGTCAAAGGCAATAAAAAGTTCCTTATGGGAGGCACAAACTAAAACAGCGCTTAAAAAAATGTTTTACCCCCCCCCCCCCCCCTTTTATGCCCTTAAAATCTACTTTAGAATTATTTGACTGAAATTATTTTATAAAGTTTTAATTTAACTACAACTCATCTTTTATCAATATAAAAAAATCATATTAACTTTTGAGATATGGTAACTCACAGTCAGAGGTACAAAGGAATCCTTATTAATATAATATAAACTCAAACAAGAAATAAATCAAATCACTAAAATCATATCTTTTTTTTAATAAGTTGGCCCTCAAAATCTTTAGATGTTTCTTTTATAAAAAAACAAATTGCTGAAATAGATATTTGAAACACTAAGAAAAAAAAAGTTATAACAAAAGTTTTTTTTGTATATATAAAATTATATATTGATACTTAAAAATTTAAAATTTCTCTTCAACAAAAGTAAACAAATTTTATAAAACTTAGGATGAAAAAGTTTGATAAAAATTGCTTTAAGAATGATGGAGAATATAGGTTTTCAGTAAAATTGTATTCTTTTGCTGTTTTGATTTGCTCCTTATATAATAAATCATTGTACTCTCTGCTTTGACCGGTTGTAACTAAAAGTTTAATTGGAAATTTCAAGTTTATTAAATAGTAACTATTAGCTTTTTGAAAAAGTTAAAATAACAACAACATGTAAAAAAGTGCCTATAAGCCTTCCCCCCCCCCCCCTTACCCCTCACTATTTTGCACTTATTTTTTTACAAACATTAAGATTTTTATTTACTTTTTTTCTAATTTTAATGTTTTTTTTGGAGGTTTAAAATTCAATAGTTTAAAAGGGTATCTTTTCTTTATTTAATTTTAATATGTTTTTCATTTTGATGACAGTATTTTTCTCAGGAGCTCAATTTTTTTAAGTTTAGTTGGTGAGGCTGTTGAACTTTTAAAGAATTTTAAAAATAATTTATAAATAAGTAACCTTATAGCAGTAAAAAATTGGTTAGTTAGTTTTCATGTGGCCATAGGGGTAAAACACTTATTTTTTAATTTTAGATAAGCTTGTTATTTTCAGAGTAAAAAACTAAAACTGCTTTAGTCAGCCTGAATATTTTTATAATTTGGTCTGTTTTAATTTATCTTGGGTCATCTTGAGTCTTTAACATTTCTAAGTTATCCTGATTATGAGGCAAGGCAACCATGTTTCAACAATTTTATCTAAAACTTTTGCTGTGTTTATGAAAAAATTAAACCAAAAGTCATATAAAGTAGACTAAATTTTCCTAAAATGTTAAACTACTCTAAGTAATCAAAGTTTCTAAGTTAAGGCTATTTACTTTATTTAAATATGTGACTGTTTCAATAATACTAGTTTTCATTTAATATAAGTCTATATTATTTTTCTAGTGAACTAGAAGTTAATAATAAACTTCTTATTTTTTTTTCAGAACTTAAACTTTACACTTAAATATAATTTAATTAAATATTTTATTAATTTTATGATAACAATAATCAATTTATAATTAAGTTTATGTATGCAGATTAAAATAAAAAATAATTTCTTAGACTTTAGTGATTTGAGGTTTTTATCTTTTTTTTTTCAAAATATTTGATTCATGACAAGTTTTGTTCTTTTTATTGTCCAGTTTTAATAGAAGTGATCTGTTAAATTTAAAAAAACCATGTGGGTATATAAACTCAAGTTTAATCCTTTGCAGTAGCTTAGCTTTGTTTTTATTTTATGTTTACAATAGCTTGTAGATGACACTTAAGCATGTCCCTGTTTTTAGGGAATTTTCAACAAAGGTTTACTTACCGCAAGATATTGATTTTGCGGTAATTCTTGAAGAAATTTTGCTTTTTTGAGTTCATTTGCGGCAGTCAGCTAAGAGTTTGCGGCAGTGAAGTGGGCAAAATGGTCGTTTTCAAAATTGGAGTTTTTAAAAGAGATTTCGTTCTAAAAAATAACGAAAACGCTACAGATACTTTTTTTTTTCTTACAAAATTTCAAGGTGGTGCAGTTGCGGCAGTGCAACACCCCACGCGACGCCCCTGGTATGTACTACATACTATGTAGCATACTGTAGTTATACCAGTTAATGTTTGTAAATTAATACTGTATACAAAAAAATGTTTGTTATTGTTAATATTTAATTAGTTTATATAAAGTTTATATTTATAGAAACTATTAACATATCTTCTATAAATAATCTTTTATTCTTCAAAATAATATTTTCAGAACTCTATATAACTGCATTGTTAATTAAGTTGAGAAAAACGACGTTAGTTTTTATAAAATAAAGTATTTAGCAAATATTTGATGTTAAATCCCAACGAACTTGTTTCGTTCAGATCTCTATGAATAAACACTGTTGAAAAATTATTATCTTTCAAAGTTTAATTTTTTAGTAAATATTAATTTAAAAAAACTATATAATAAAACATTATCTGTTTAAGCTTTAACAGTTTGTTCAGTAAAACTATTTTAAATTTTTTTTGTAGTATTTAGAAGAGAAGTATCAAAAATGTTTATTATTATTTTGTTTACAATTAAATAAAATCAGACCAGACTTTTGATTTAGAACTATTTATTTATTAAAGTTAACTATTCATAGTAACTTTATTTCTAAAAATAGGTTATTGAGTTTTATTTTAATTGTAGCTAAATTTGTTTAATAAAAAGTATACTTACTAAAAATTTTTGCCAACTGATTTAATCAGACTTAAAAAGTAGTTAACAAATGAAATTTTGGCGGGAACGGGTCAGAAAAGCACGGGTGCACTTTAGCACGGTGTGACACTTTAGCACGGGGTGATACTTTAGCCCGGGGTGACACTTTAGCACGGTGTGACACTTTAGCACGGTGCGACACTTTAGCACGGTGTGACACTTTAGCACGGGTGACATTTTAGCACGGGTGACACTTTAGCACGGAGTGACAATTTAGCACGGGGTGGCACTTCAGCACGGGGTGACACTTTAGCACGGGGTGACACTTTAGCACGGAGTGACACTTTCGCACGGCTTCACTAAAGCATGGAATGACACATTTGTTTATGCTTATATGTTATGTTGGAAAATATAAAAACAAACTATGCAACATAATACTACAAGCTTTTAATATGTTTCAAATTAAAGCTTTAACTAAAACTTCGTATTTAATATTAAATTACACTAGTTACTCTATGGCAAACCTCAACTTAATAATAACAATATAAAAGTAATTTTAAGAATTCTATCAAATCATTTTATTAAGATATTTTAAACTAACGTATTTAAATATTTACTATCATATTTTAAACGTTAAACTACTTGTTTAAACCTAGCAACATATACGAGCTCAAGGTTTTTTATAACGTTATTTAATAAGATTATAGCTTAATTTAACTTCAGTGAGTAAAGTATAAATATTAATAAATACTAGTATATTAGTAAATACGTTAAATAAATGTGTAAATGTGTAAGATTTATATATAGACTGCAACAAAAGTAAATAGAACTATTTTACAATTTTCTCTGTCTATTTAGGTTATATATTCTTTTAAGTTTTAAGAAATAGCATAATTTGAAGTTTGATCAGTAAAATTTTAACTTGATTATTTTAAGCCGATTGTTTCAAAAGTGTTTGTACTCATGTTTGCATTTTACCATCTGCCGATATTGTTACTTTTATATATGCGGATTTAGCGTTTAACTGACTTAACGCGTTATTATAAGATAGGTCGTAGATAGTTTCTTAAGTTACTTTTAAATTAAGTTGACATGTTAATAAAGTCGATGTATTAAATCCGAATCAAACTTTTACTATTATCTTAATATTTTATAGGTGCTAAACGAACTATTGTTTATTTAAAAGGATTTAGAAAACAGTTAATTATTTAAATTTAGACTAGTTGTAATAAAATCGAGTCAAGGAAATGGTGTATTTACAATTAATAAACTGCGAAACATAAAGACGATAAAAAACTAAACAACATGAATGCCAACTAATCGATCTACCGAATCAAAGAAACAGAACACAAAATTTTCGTTTAAACTAAAGTCTTGAACAACTGAGCAACATAATAATGGCGTCAAGTTAACTGTGCAAAAGCACAGCTAAAATGAGCTCATAACAAATTTAATTAACATGAGAACATTTGATTAATTATAGATTTTTAAAACTAGTTACCATTTAATTTACCAACTTCTTGTTTTTCAGTACTTATTTTTGTTAATAAGTATAGTTTTTCTTAAAAAATACAGGCCACTAAAGATGTTTTCTAACGTTTTGCTACCTACAAATGATTTTTCTAAATATAATTCGAAAAACTGCCAAACTTTGACTTACAGTTTACTCCTTACTTAGATAGTATTTTTATTAAAAATAATTTTGGAAGACACACTCTTTCTTGAAATCACACTTTAAAGTGCCTAAATTGCATAATCAACAGCATGCTTGTTATATAAATAAAATTTTAAACGTTATATTAAATACAAATTTTACACGTATTTCATTAAATTACTTAAAACTATCGATGGCGCTTAAGTGTCACTCCGTGCTTAAGAATCATTTTGTGCAAGAGAATCAATCAGTGATAAAGTTACACTCCGTGTTAAAGTGTCAACCCGTGCTAAAGTGAAGCCGTGCTAAAGTTACACTCCGTGCTAAAGTAACACTCCGTGCTAAAGTGACGCCGTGCTAAAGTGTCATCCCGTGCTAAAGTGACACTTCGTGCTAAAGTGACTCCGTGCTAAAGTGTCACCCCGTGCTAAAGTGACACTTCGTGCTAAAGTGACGCCATGCTAAAGTGTCAACCCGTGCTAAAGTGTCACCCCGTGCTAAAGTGTCACTCCGTGCTAAAGTGTCACCCCGTGCTTAAGTGTCACACCGATGCTAAAGTGTCACTCCGTGCTAAAGTGTCACCCCGTGCTTAAGTGTCACCCCGTGCTAAAGTGTCACCCCGTGCTAAAGTGTCACCCACGTGCTAAAGTGACGCTGTGCTTTTCTGACACCTACCCAATTTTGGCAGCTATATGTATGCAGCATAGTTATGATGTTCTAGAAATCTGCTTAGTTAAAGCAAATTTTATTTATGTACTTACTAAAGTATAAAATATATATGTTACACAAATTTACGCTTCAAACTTTCTAAAATTCCTTTGAAATTAAAGTTATAAATCTTTATTTACAAAATATAAATCAAACGAAGTTATCTGATACTGAAGTTAAACTTAGATTAAAATAAAAACATCGGTTTTCTTTTGATCATCGTAAGTTAGATATAAAATTAATATTAGATTTGGTTAAAGAAAAGTTTTAAAAACAAGACTTTGAACAGCTTAATTATGCATGCTTTTACTTATCTATCGTTGATTAATTGACAAAAAAGCGCTTAGAAAGTTCAGTCTAAGGACCTTTTGAACGAAAAAACTTTCGGTCAGTGAGTCATAAATAAGGATATAATTTAATGTCTTGACAGATTATGTTCAGGTATTTTTTTTACCCTGAAGTCAGTTTTACTTGTTAAATATATCCAATAGTGTGTTGCATAGGTCGACGGCCTTTTACAAGTTGTGTGTCAATATCTTTAGGAAAATTTTTCCGCGGGCCAAAGTTATTAAAAAAAAGTTGTAGTAATCTAAGAAATATACTATTTAAGGCCAAAAACTTGATAAAATATGCATGCGATAATAAAGCACTATTAATTATTATCATTATATATTAAAGGCATTTTTACCTTTAATGAATAAATTACATTATTATTTAACATATTTCACTTACATAAAAACACTTTACTGTTTTTTAAAAAAAAGTTGTTTGTACCTAAAAGTACATCGCAAGCTGCAGTTTGCCGATCCCTGTAGTAGTTTAACTAAGGTGTTTTAGTAAAAAATATAAAGTAAATAAAAGAGTAAAATACCTAAGAGATTAAAAGTAACATGTAACGTCAATTTTCGCTTTTAATTTCAAATATAAAAAGTCTTGCTTTACTAATACTTTGTTAAAACAAGTTTTAGAAGTCTTTCTAGCTCATTTTTAAACAATTTACTGGATATAATCTTTACCAGCTTGAAACAACAAAAAAATCTACTTTAGTTTACAAGTAAATAATTTAAAGACTAAATATATATCCATTTAGTTAAATCTTTAAGAATTAAATCGTTAAAGATAAGTTGTAGATTAAAAGCAGTGAAAAAACTTCAGCTACTTAATTTCAATTAAAAATTTTAGCAAAAATAGATGCTGATATCATAACAAATGTGTAGTAATACATCATTTAGAAAATATTCTTTTCTTGTTGTTTAAAAAAATCTAGTTATATATCAAATAAAATTCCAATTCCAAAGAACTTAATAAGCTTTAGTATTTTCTATTATTGAGTAATTTCAAAAAGAAATAGGGTTGTTGTCATCCGCACCTGATATAAATAATATATTGCCGCCCACGTACATAATAAAAGTTTACATTTATTCTCTTTTTCTGCTCTTACTACTTAATTATAAAATTGTCGCGTTTTATCTCAATAGTTATAACAGAAAGCATAAAATTTTTGTTTAATTCTAAAAGAATTATAACATGTTATTATGGCTGAGCTTACATTTTAAGCACAAATATAAATATAGTTTTTGTACCCTGCTTAACTACTTGTGTCCCACCTTATGTTTTGTTAATTTTAAGATATAGTTAACTTTATTTTAAGCTTTAAGGTTTCTTATTTTCAACTTTTTTATATTAGATACAGCTGAAAACAGTTAAAGTAAATAAGTTACTGGTCTATAGACCAAATTTATGAGCTTCTATTTTGTTATAGTGTCTGTTAGATTATATTTTTAGAGTTCAATGAAGTTTATGTACCTTGTTTTGGTTTTTGTTGTTGTGTATACATTTTAAAGTTTTAGTTTTTTAAAATCTGTAAAGGTTTTTATGGAGATGCTTTTTCTTGTATATACAAACATATACGTTTGGATATTTTTTAGAGAAATTTTAAAAAACTTGTTTTGTTTTTAAAACATAATCAAGTCTTTTAATCGTAGCCAAACTGACGTAACCACTAAAAACAATAAGGTTTATCAAAACATAGGCTACAATAAATTTTTAAATAACCCATAACATCAATAAACGATAAGATCATTAGTTTTTTTTGTTTGTATACTGTAACAACTTGTTAAAATTATACAGTTAAAATATTCAACATAAAAATAAATAATAGCTAGTTTTGTTTATTTTTAAGCTATATAATTTGTTTTAATTTACTTCCGGCTTGTGATAGACTGATCAATATTTATTTTTTTTTTATTATATAACTAAAAACGTGTCTGTTTAATATCTAGAATTAAGTTTACTTAGATAGCATACCACCAATATTAAAAAATATCTTTAAAAACATAACTTATCGGTGTTAATTAATTAAATAAATTTATATGTATAAAACTGTTAAAGTATTTTCTTAATTTTTTAAAAATATTTGCTTAAAGTTTTTTACACTTTGAATACTAAACCACTGTTTAATAAGTAATAAAAAAATGTTGAACAACTGTTTATACTAAATAAGATTTATTTGATCGGTATTTTTTAACAAAATTTTTAACAATTTCTTCAAAATCTATATTTATCATTATAAAGTATCAATTTTTACAAAAGTTTTTAAAAAAACCATTACTTAATAAACAGAAAAAAATACCAAAACAAAAAATGAGAAGTTAAAGATAAATTGAAGGGTTTTTTAAAGTTTCTAAATAACTGAAAAAAACGTAAAAAGAAAAATTAAAGTTTAGCAAGTTGTTTTTGATTCTGAAGAAGTTTGAAGTCTTTTTTAGGCTTGTCAAAAGAGAAAAACAAAAGTGCCCTTTTTTTTGGAAACTCACTAAAATGTAAGTAGAACTATAATAAAAATTTGTATTCTATAAAAAAGGAGCTGTTTAAGTTTTAAACATTTAGAATTTAGCTAATTTTAATGGTTTAATGAAATGATAACAAACTTCAAATTTTTTAGTTTTATTGATAGTTTTATATAATTAAATTTTTAAGTTAAACAGTTATCTTTTATGATAATACATACATTTTATTCTGATTATGTATCTGTTTATTTAAAATACCTAGTAATCAAGAAAAATCTTCTTTATTAAAAAACGACTAAAAACTATAAAAGTTATACAGAGTAGAAAAAAAAAAGTTAACATTTATTGATTAAGGTTTAATAGAAGGAAAGAAATCAAAAAGGTATAAACCAAGTTAAAATAAAATTAAAAATGATATTTACTTAGGAAATTGTTTTCATTTGTCATAAACAAGGTTTTTCGTTTAAAAAGAACTTATACAACTTGTACAACTTTTATTTTCTTAACTCTACTATGAATTTTGCAAGCATATTTTAGAAAATGATCGATACATTTCTTTATTAGCTTTTTTTTTTTTCTCGATGCAGACTGCAGTTGTGGAAGTTGAAGTTTAGGTGCTCAGACTAAACAAACACTAATCGAGATGGTAGCAGGGGGAGCAGTTTTGAACTCCTTTGCAAACACTTTGAGGGAAGGATTTCAAAGGAAAAAAGATGTTTCACACGATATGATGCGAAAAGGTTCGCAACTTTATGCTTTTTTTATACTTAAGGTGTATGAATTTTTGAATAGTTAGCATAATGCGTTACAACTAAATAAAAAAAATAATTTAAAAACGTTTCTAAATTATATTCGTACGTTTTGAAAGAAAAAGCTATAAAACACTTTATAAGCATTTAATTTATATTTTAATAAATGTATTGAACAATTTGTTCGTTTTTCTACTATTCAAGTATTAAAAACATCAAAATAGCAAAAACTAAATAAAGTTCTAAACAAACTGTTATCCTCTTTAAAACCATACTAGTTTAAGAAAATAATATACTTATATGTTTATATAACGGTTCATTTAATTGATTAGAGATAAAAGAAGTACTATCCTGAACACATGAACCTCATAGTTATTTAAGCTCGACGGTAAAATTTAGCTGAAAAAGCAACATTTTAGTATAAGAATAAATTTGCTACATTATATAAATAATAAAATTAAGGTAAATATTTTCTTTTTTTCTTATCAAAAATTTAAGGTGAAAACTTCTACATGTTAATCTAGAGATAAAATGCTTCCTGTATGTTAGAAAACAAAACATTATGTTTAAATTTTAGGCAGAACCTCAAAAAATAAATCGATGTATCAGCTTTTAACATGATTACACATAGTCTGTAAGTCTATATATAACTTAAAGAGAAAAAAAAAAATTGGATTGTAAAAAATTGTTGATGTAAAAGTTAAAAACGTGTCAAGTAAACGAAAATGTGTATTTCCCAAAATGTAATCAATGCAAAAGTAAAGTATTTATACAAGAGTTTTATATTCAACACTTCATTCGTTTGTTTACATTAGAAAAATATAAACACCTAGCTTGATGTAATATTAATTTGCTGACAAATAAAAAAAATAAAATATAGCTCACACGAAATTTTACTCTCATTGTTTCAGCAAAAAGTTTAAAAAGTAGTAAGTTATTTGTCGATAACTGTTTAAGCTTTTCATTATTCATTATAGTTACGTTTAAGTTTGCTTAAAACTTAACTCTGACTAATTTATGTTTGGTGACTTGTAAAAACTAATTTGAGTATATTTAAAAGTTGACCCAAATATAAAAATTACTTAGAAACTTGTACAAACAAAGTTATTGCTAAAAAGTTTTAGCAAAATCGAGAAGTTTTTTTTAGTATTGATTTTTCTCATAAATTATTAAGAATATTTGATATGCTTTCATAACAATATATTATGCATATAATTAATTATTCAATGTTTCTATTGTAGTAAATTACAAACATTCCGTGCTCAATTTTAAAGTGCAGTACTCTTAAACTTTATAAAGTTATTCGAAATTATGCCTTAAAATATTACAGTTTTAATCGTAATTTTTACAGGTTTAAAATGTTTAATTTAAAAACTAATGTAGTTTCTGTAGAAAATTATAAAATACTGTAGACATTTTTATCCGGTTCAATATAATGAAGTATAATTTAAGTATGCTTTTAAATTTAACAAACAACTTACTACGAACATTTAAAAGTTAGTATATATATAGCTCCTACAATTTTATGACTTTTACAATACACTACTTTTATCATAACTCAAAGAATTATCACTTTTGATTTAAAAATATCGCAAGTTGTTTAGACTTATTAATTATTCATGAGTCTCTAATTTTGAATAAGTACGGTTTTGAATAAAGAAAGTTTAGCTAAAGTAAATTTTTGGAAAAAAATAATTATATAATTTAAAAAGTTATTTTGTAAGCAAATTTTTGATTTTTTTTTTTAAACTAAACATAATTTTAATTTAAAAATTGTGCAACTTTAATATAAATAATGACACTGTTGTTTAATACAATGTCTTAATAACTTTAGTTATTTTTTATGTTTTTTATATGTTTTATATATTATATATATAGTTTATTGAACGTCGAAAAACACGCTTAAAATATTTGGTCCTAGGATCTGGTATACGAAAAACTCTTTCGGTTATCGAGTCGCACACCACGGATACTTTAAACGTCTTGTCCAGGACAGTTAACTAATTTAAAGTGAGGATAATTGGTAAAAAATTATAGAACAGTTTTCAAATCACATTTTTAGCTTAACGTAAACGTTATTGACTTAGTTTTTGTTAACTTGATAAATGATAAGCTGTTAAAAAATTCAGAAAGCTTGCACATGGAATAGTTGCTAAGAAAAAAAAAGTTTGTAATAGTTTCTCAAGTTAATATTTTTCATTATACATTGTTATTAAATAGAGCATTTATCAATATTGTAACGGTCTAACAACCTTAAACATTAATCAAGAAAGCAATCGTACATAAATTGGTGAACAAAATATCTTATATAATTTTTAATACATTAAATAAATAATATTTTTTTACAACAAATTTTTTGAAAACTAAATTTAAAAAATAAAGTAGATATACAAGAACATTCGTAAATGCATAAACTATATAGTTTAACACGTTCTTTTCAATAAAGAAATAATTTATGCCAACAAAGCTACAACAGTTTTATTTTAATAACTATAAGTAAAATAAGTATTACTTGATAATTCAACAAGCTTATTGTTTAGTTAGTGAATTTTTATTATTTCAAATGGCAACAAACAATTTTTTCTTATTTTTTTTTAGTTTAGTTGTTTACATAAATGAATTTTAGATAAGTTTTGTGAACTTTTTTTTTAATTAGTGCTTTATTCATTACTTAGAGTTTAGAATTGTTTCTGGTTATTAAAACAAAACTTATTAAATATGAAAAAACAGTTTATTTTTTCCATAAACTGGCAAATATTTTTTTTGTTGAAACTACAAAAGGTGCTTACTTGAATTAAACCACTTTGGTTCCATCAAACTAAATCTTAATAAATATTATACTATAATAGTCACTAGTAATAATAGTACTAAAAATAATTACATTCTATAGCTTTTCCATAAATATAACTTTTAATTATTATGTAAAAGCTAGACTTTAAAGATAAAAAATCAAGATGCATAAAATATGTTTTTTATGAAATATAAGAAAAAAAATTAATGAAGGACTAGTGTTTATCTATATTTAATTTTTCAGACCTGAAGAGATGTTTTGGACTTTTAGACCTGACTTTTCTCGCGATAAGTGGCATGGTTGGGTCGGGTTTGTATGTTTTGGTTGGTACGGTTGCAAAAAACACTGCAGGGCCATCTATAGTGATTTCTTATGTTCTCGCAGCTGTTGCATCCATACTCTCTGCAACTTGTTATGCTGGTATAACTTTGAAGCCTGTTAAAAAACTTAAACTCAGATTTTAGACGACTGAAATTTGTTAATAATTTATTATAACAATGCTGTAAGGTTTGCATATTTTTAATTTTTAGTGAAAAAGATTCTACTTAATTGTTAGTTTTGTAACTGACTAAATATGAAAATGTTTTATATAACTTCTCTTCTTTATAAAAACTACTAAGCTTGAAGTTTTGATCATAAAAGTTTGTATATTATATCAACTTTGCAACAGAGTTTGCGGCAAGAGTTCCAGTAGCCGGATCAGCTTATCAGTTCACGTACCTCAGCGTTGGAGAACTGTGGGCCTTTATAATAGGATGGAACGTTGCGATCGAGCATGCCATATATTTGTCAGCAACAGCTAAATCATGTGCCAGGTCTGTCTCATGCAGTTGCGTGAATTTTCATGAAAATATATTTCTATAGATGATATATTCGATTCGATTGTGGTGCTAAGTTTTTCTATTGAAACAAAATTAAATAATGTTTTCCACAAACATCGAACAAATTATTATATATTTTTTAATTGCTCAAATTTCAAAAAAAAAACTTATTGCTTTTAGTTACTACACAAGCAACCGATTTAAAAATACAGCTTTTTGTTTAATAAACTTGAGCTTTTTATTACTATACAATACATAGAAAATACTAACCTTCACAGAATACTTACAAACAAAAAATACAGTATTAGGGTTCAGTTAAAACTTTGTTGCTAAGGAAACATTATTTTTCAATACTTATTCTCAATACTTCATTAAAAAAGTCAAAAGTATCAAAACTTCTAGATATTATTACGATTGTAGGTATTTTTTAATAACTCTAAAAAGTTTAAAGTTAATTAGTTTTTGTTAAAAATGGTTTTAATCAATTTTTTAGGAAGTTTTACACTCAAATTAATTAATCATATTTGACATGTTTTTAAAAAATTGCTCTTTTACTCAATTTTTGCACTTAATAAATTTGTTACAAAAATTATTTAAAAATATCAAAACTTTCATGCTGAAAAAGCAAGCTAACAGTTTATTATACTCACTGTTTACTTTACACATAAGTTTTGTTTATCAGATTTTTTTAAACAACATGGTACGATGTTATGTCTAAGACTAACTTAATTTAAAGAATCGTATGTTAATATTTTCTTATAGTTATAGTTTTTATTTTACTTTATTTATCGGATAAGAAAGTAAAGTGAAAAATTTAAAGTTGAAACAAACAAAACAGTAAAAAGATTTTCAACAACACTAACCTTTTTGCTAGGTGTAAATTTGGAATTTCGAGTGTTGTGTGTAATTTTAAAGTTTTGCTGGCGCGAAAGAGCACTGCATAAGTTCATAAATAATTCATTGAGTAAGCACCTTGCTTGTACCTTGGTTAAAACTTGTCATCACTTTTTTGGCTTCTACAACATGTGCGCCTGTTGCCTTTCCCTAAGTAGTTTGTTTTTCGGTCGATAAAACTTCCGCTCTATGGCGACCTTTATTTTATTATGTTATAACTTAGAAGTTTAGTCTAGTTTATTTAAATGCATCATTATATAAACAACTCAATGAAAAATACTGTTAAGCTTTTTTAATTAAGGCATTCGTATCGAAAAATAATCAAATGTCTTACCAGTTTGTTTTTGAGTAAGAATTTGTTTGTAAACAAAACAAAATAGTACGACTGAAACTTTTTTCACATTTAATTATCGGTTTGTTTTGAAGAAACCAAACAATTCACTATTTTATCTCAAAATTATTTAAGCTAAGTGTTTTAGTATTTAGAAAGTATTTTTTCTATTTCATTTTAATGTTAAAGGATACTTTCTAAAAAGATACTTTCTAAATACTAAAACACTTAGCTTAACTTATTTTGAGATAACTTAGTGTATTGTTTGGCTTCTTCAAAACAAACCGATAAATAAATGAGAAGATATTAATTTAAGATAATTAAATGTGACAAGAAATCAGCAGTTTTTGCAAATATTTTAAAAACAACAAACCTTTTTTATTTGAACTATTAGGTGCTTTAGAAAACTTCTGAGTGAATGGGATTTTTTTTTATTCTTTTGACTTTTGCTATCATTAAACTACCTAAGAGTTTTTTAAAACAATCCAATTGAAACAAACTGGTAGCTTATTACTAAAAGTTATTCACTTCTAAGAATATATATTTCTTTCTTTCAGTGTCTAGTTGCTATTTCTGACTATTATAAAACTCTAATTTAAGGAGTTTTCTACTATAAATAAATGCCTATTTAAAACTGACTTACAACTATTTTAAACAGTTACATCGATCAGCTTAGCAACGGTACCATCAACAATTTTTTCGCCACACAATGCCTATGAGTGAAGGAGGATTTTTGTCAGAATACCCTGATTTTTTAGCGGCATTTCTCATAATAATACTCACTTCTGTTCTTCTTTTTGGAGTTAAAATATCTTCGAAAATAAATATTTCTATCTCACTTCTTAACCTCATGGTTCTTCTGTTCATTATTGGTAATATTATTTTTATATCTTAAATTTACGAGTCCTAAATTTGTTACTTACTTACTTTTTGGTACAAGTAAATAGTATACTTTCAAACTTTGTAAACTAATAAACTTCCAGCAACCGGATTTGCACTTGGAGAAAAGAAAAACTGGACCAACGACTTTTTTCCATACGGATGGTCAGGCACCTTGAAAGGAGCGTCAAAATTAATTTTCAGTTATGTAGGCTATGAAATGATATCATCTGCCACTGAAGAAGCTAAAAACGCTGCTAGGTTTTATACAGTTAAACTTTCTAAACTTTTTACAAAAAAATAAATATAATTAATCAACTCGTCCAGTAATAAAACCTTTTATGAATTAAAAAAAACTTTTAGAATATGTAAAATGTAATAAAATAAAGACATTTTGAAAAAACTATAATGTAATAAAATCTGTATAAAACAAAAAAGTAAGTTACTAGTTTATTAATTAGAATAAAACAGTGTTGTAACTACTTTTTAAATGTAGAGTAATTAGTAAGTGTATAATATGCTTTTAAAAATGCTTATACTATAACAATGTCCTGGACAAGACGTTAAAAGGTATCTGTGGTGTGCGACTCTACGACCGAAAGGTTTTTTTGTACACCAGATCCTAGGACCAAATATTTTTAGCGCTTTTTTTTGTCCTTCAATAAACGTTATATATTAAATTTTAGAGACATTCCTTTGTCATTGGGTATTTCCGTATCAATAGTCATGGCAGCATATGTCGGTGGTGCGGCCTCATTGACTTTGATGGTGCCTTACTACGATATTGATGCATTAACTCCGTTTCCGTCAGCTTATGAGTTGAGGGGAGTTTATTGGGCGAAGTACGTCATTTCCGTTGGTGCTTTAGCTGCCATGCTGGCATGCCTCTTAGTAATCTTGTTTGTTGTCCCCCGCTATCTACTAGCTATGTCTAGGGATGGACTTCTGTGGTCATTTCTAGGTCGAGTTCATCCAGCTACTCAGGTTTGCTTGTAAACTTGTTTAAAAAAAAAAAAAAGTAACGACGAGGAAAAGTGCTTTTTGCGTATGGTTATAATCATTAAATTTTAAACATTATTTAATTAGTATGTACTTGTTTGACTTATTGTTTAACTAAAAAATACAGGCTTATTCCAATTTTTGTATTTTGAAACATTGTTTTTATCGTAAATACTTTTTAGTCTTATTAATTGAATTTCAACTTTTTACTTTTTTATCATAAAAATATAAACTAAATAAAAGCCAATTCACTTTTTATTTGTACAGACTAAGTTTTATGTATAAAGTAAAGAATTTAAAATATACTTTCTTTTTATACAATACAAAATAAAAATCAAGACATAAGGTTTAAAAGGTAAAAATTATTTATAAAAAAATCTATTTTGAGCCTACAATGTTCTAAAAATCTTAACTAATATAAACAGTAAATTAATTAAAGTTAAAACTTGCAGTCATCATGTAACAGGTACCTCACATTGCAACATTGACTGTTGCAGCAATAAGCACTGTGTTAGCTATCTTCTTCAGTCTTGAGACATTAGTAGAGTTTATTGCAATAGGCCAGTTGCTTGCTTGCAGTTTTGTTGCTTTCTGTGTAATTACACTCAGATATTCTCCAAACAACCTGTCTAGGTTAGTTAAATTGAAGTATTCTAACTAGTATAGTGTTATAGATAATATTTTAAGAAACATAAACAAGTTTAAATAACATTAAAAAACTACTTAAACGACAATTCAATGTAAATTCAAATGAAAACTTATTAAAATAATGATGAAAGTATATTTGTTTAATTATTTTAGTTGACCATAGTTCTAGGTTAGTTTAGTTACTGCTTTAAAATAAGTTAATTAACTTGATTAAAATCTATATTATATTAAAACTAGTGATGTACCGGACCCGGACTTTTTTTTCAAATTAGAATCCGGCCGGACCCGGATCCGGACTTTTTTTTCAAATTAGAATCCGGTCGGAACCGGACCCGGATATTTTTTTCAAATTAAAATCCGGCCGGGTCTGGAACCGGATTCTTAATACTCTAAGTTATTTGTAATGTAAGTAGTATAAAAACTACTAAGTACGATAATGCAATTTTATATTACTAACTAATAGCTAAGTATAATTGTGTGAAGTTTATCTTTTATGTGTTATATTATATCTAACTATATACTTTTGAATTTTGAAAAATTATAGTTAAAAAAAAAAATTTAGACTAAAAAATATTAATGTGCTGCTAAAATAATTAAATAATAAGAAAGTTTATGATATGTTATTAAGGTCTAGTTAAGATTAACAGTTAAAAATATTAGCTGGTTTGTTTGCTAATTTTCTGAACAATATTTACATTTAAATTTTATTAAAATTGAAAGAACAAAAGAAAAACTTGAAATTGAAAGAACAGTAAAAAAAACTTCAAATTGAAAGAACAATAAAATACACTAAAATATCTTTTTTGCTAAACTAATAAACTTTCCATGATTTCTTGCAACCAGAATACCACCTAATTTTAGCTAATATCAGGGTTGCCACTCTTTGCATCAAAAAAACTAACCTGAGTGATTATAAACTTTCCTGAGTCAGAATGAGGTTTTGAAAAACCAAAAAAATAATTACCTTAAGCTAATAGAAATGCTAGGTAGAGCAGCTAGCCTCAAGGTTGAACATTTTAAGTAATGTTTACAATTAAGGCTATAGGGGGGTTAAACACTTTTTTTACAAGTTGATCTTATTAAATAGAATACTATCTTAGCTACCAGATGTTTTTTATAGCTTTACAAAATTCAAAGTAGTTTTTGAGATATAAGCGGTCAAAGTCGGAGAGTTCCATAGGGACCTAATGGAAGGTGCAAGCTAAAAACGCGGAAATATCCATTTAACTAAAAATCTATTTCCTCCTAGGTTTTTAAAGCTAGGTACCTCAAATTTTCAAAAAAAAATTCCTTACATAGTTTAAAAGCTTTTGAGTGTTTGAATTTCAAATAATTGAAATTTACAAATTTATGGTCTAAAATTCAAGAAAAAAACACCTTTTTTTGAAAAAAGGGGACTTTTTCTCAACATAAAAAATTTCCTACACTCAGATTATTTAAAATTTAGTAAAGAGTAAACTATGAAAATTTTAATAAGATTGCTTAAAAACTGTAGGAGTAGATATATTTTTAATAAAATCGTTTTTTTTCGCCTTTTTAGTTTGCACCTTCTATAAGGAAGCTATTGAGCTGGCCGGCTTTGACCCCTTGTATCTCAAAAGCTACTTTGAAATTTGTAGCTGTAAAAAGTATCTGGTAGCTAAGATTAAAATTTATCAAATAAGATCAACTTGTAAAAATCAAGATGGACCCCCCTATAGCCTTACCAATCTAAAATCAATTAAAATCAAGTTCTTTAATAAAATTAACTAGAAATCACAAAATATTGAAAACTGGATCATCTCAAACTCATTCAAAATCTAAAAGAAAACTAGCCTGAGTTTTTTTTTTAAAACTAAACTAGCCTAGGGCAGCCATAGATTTTCAAAAGTTCCCAAAAATTTTCAAACTAGCAGGGTTGCCACTAGTTAAGTCAAAAAAAAAAAACTAGCTAGAGTGAGTATAAACTAGCTTGTGTATAAAATTACTTTAATCTAATAATCAGTAGAACAGCTAGCCATAAGGTTGACAATTTGGTAGTAAAGTTTTTAATTTTACAACATAGGTAAAGAGTTGCATTTCTAGAATGTTTGTTTCATAGTTAATGTAAACAAATTTAAATTAGTCACGTGTACAAAATGAGCCAATCACGGTAGGTGTTTAATTTTCGAACGTATTTTTTGAAGAAAATGACTCTTTTTAATTTTTACAGGGTTTGTTTTTGAAAAATACTTTTCTGTTTGCTCTTTTTTACTAACTATCAGAATCGGCCGGATCTCTGTTAGGATCCGGCCGGACCCGGATCAAAACTGTTTTTCAAATTAGAATCCGGCCGGAACCGGATCCAGATTTTTTTTTCATATCAAGATCCGGCCGGATCCTGATATCAGACTAAAATGGCAATATCCGGCCGGATCCGGACCCGGATAGTGAGTCCGGTACATCACTAAATAAAACTAAATACAACTAACATATACTCATACAACTTGTCTGTTGCAGTCTTTCGAGATCAGATAAAGTTGACGAAGAAATAACACCAACGATGGCAATGAAGCAGTTAGGATCGTCAGTAGATAACAAGGAAGTCGACAACAAAGATGATGACGTCATCGTGGAAAGAAGTCCCGGTGACGGATCGTGTTCAGATTCCTACGAGAACGAAAAAAAAGATTGTTCAGTGAAGTATCAGGAAGAAAAAGTTACAATAGATAGGTATGAAATTTTATTTTGTGACAAAGTTAGTGGTTTTGAGTAAAGATAATGAGTTTACTTTTTGCTCATAACTAAAAGCTATTGCAATTATTCATTAAAGGTACGGTTAAAACTGATAAAAAAGTTCTTATATTAAAAACGTTAGAGGACAAAAGACGTGTTAAAATTTTTGATTTTTTTTTTCAAAAACTTTAATTAAGTTTAAAGTTTGTACTTTTTGCTTTAAAGGTTGCAATCAAAGTTCTCGACTTAAAAAGAAGAATGATTCAATGCTAAGTTTTTAAAATTTTATTACAATACAATGTTTCACTCGTTTAAAAAAAACGAGATCTTCAGTTGTTTAAAATCTTATTCAAACAGATTAGTTTAAAGTTCAAGAATTTCTAATGTAATTTTACTTTTGTTCATAGTCAACGAAAAAATTAAAGAACGAAAGGTATTTATAAACATATAAAACTAGCTTAAATTTTCATATTTTTTAGAAGTTCATTATATATATAGTATCTGATTTATAGTTTTAGCATAATTTTAAGTAAACAACTTTGAATGCAAAATACTAACTATCATTTTGATTAAATATGTATTTTCAAAAGAAACAGCTGCGAAAACTATACTTTGCTGGGACAAAACAATTGTGGTACGATCAAAAAGTCAGTTATAAACTCCTCTTTTGGATCATATTTTTATTGGACATTGACGTATAGACCTGGTCAACTTGTCTTCAATGCTTTAGTTTTGGCGGTTGTCTGCTCTATTGTGATAATATCCCTTTTAATTTTCGTACCCACAAATGTTTTAGAGCAAGCATACGTAGTAATACCACTTGTTGTTCTTTTTACAGCCATAATTGCGTGTCTTCTACTAATTTCCCTGTTCTACCAAGATTCAACTATTACCACTTATAAGGTTCATGTTCGTATTCTATTTTTTATAACAGTTTTTTAGACCTCATTTTTAATAAAAAAGCAACAAATAATGTGTATTTTTTTCAAATGCTTTAGAATAAAATAAAATATTAATTAGAAAAACATTCAGTATCTCATATGTCTTATACTTTTATCGTGTTTAAACCTATATAATATTTATTGAACTTCAACACCAGTTTTTTAATTAATTTTTAAAATATATTTTATTACCTTCTATAATAAAAAACATATAAGTAAATTCAGCTTTTATCAGACATAATCAGTTTTATTTTTGAGCTATATATTAAATTAAAGTTTTTCTTTAAGGTACCATTAGTTCCATTGGTTCCCTTCTTGAGTATTTTGATAAATGTTGCACTAATAATGAAACTCAGCCCTTTGACTTGGTTGCGTTTATTCATTTGGATTATAGCAGGTTAAATGAAAGAAATTTAATTAAGAGTATATAGATTTTTGTTCCAAAAAACTAATAAAACTTAAACAATGTCTTAAAAGTATTTAAGTATTATTAACCATTAACACTAATTTTAGGATTAATCGTGTATTTATCTTACGGTTTTAATCATAGCAAGCTTGCGCCAATAAACACTGAAGATGTCCGATAAAAAGAGTTCAACATCAGCAATCAATTTCAAGCTAAGAATATAATATCTTAGCTTAAACTTCTTATTATTTTTGTAAAAGATGTTTTTATAAATTTTATTTAAAAATTTATTTTTTCTAATATTTTTAAAATTAAAACGTTTTTTCCTAGTCCCAACATTTTAAATCTTACCTTTGTGTTATGGATCTTTATTTAAGTATTTTTATCTGTATTATACTCTTTAAAATTTAGTTACAAAGTCTAAAAATGTTTTAGAATAATGATAAACAACGTATAAATTTAGTAGTAAATCTTCAAAAATGAATTTATTTTAATAAGTAGAAGTTGAATAAAAATCAATTGTCTCAGATATATTATTTGGATGTTTTAGATCATTTTATCTACAAAACATTTTAACTACAGCATACTATTAGATTATTAAAGTTTAATACATCTTTAATTTATTAAACCTTGTTCTCTGAGTTGTATGTAGAGATTATTTTATTATTTTACAAAAATTACTTTTATAATATTTTACATACGTATTTCACAACTTCCTATAATCAAGTATTTTTAATTGTTTTTCAGGTTATTTTGTTTTTATTTAATGCAATTTTAAATTAAACAGTTGAGAAAAATTTAACAATTATTTTTTTGTATTCCTACATAGCATATAATTGCCTTCACTGTCTTACAATACCAATCAATAGTTTTATAAGCTTTATTCGCTTTTTATTTCACCATTGTTTTATATAATTTATTATTTTTGTTGTTGCTGAATATGTACAAATTATCTGTCTATAACTTTCTGCATATATTTAGTATTTAAACACTATTTAACTGTTTTGTATTGGTATTGTAAGACAGTGAAGGCAATTATATGCTATGTAGGAATACAATAAAATAATTGTTAAATGTTTTTGTTTACTATTGTTTAAAAATATTACATATGTATAGTACTTAATAATGTGTATTTGTACTTTCAATTCGAAATAAAAAAAGTAAAAAAACAAATATGTTATGAAAAAAGTTTATGCATCAAAATATGTTTAGTTTTTTAATATTTTAAATATATATTAAATATTTTAATATAAACGGTGGGAACTTTTTTATATAGCGGGCCGGATTTACAAAATTCTTTTGTGGGCCGAAATTTTTTTCAAAAGACTTAGCGGAGAGCGTACAAAAATATAAACTATAAGTGTTTCAAAATATAAAATCTGTCAAAACCTATGTTTTAAAAACAAACACTCTTTAAATGTCTGTTTACGGTTTTTTATACAAGTTTTTATTTAAAAAAAGGTAAGAACAGTATGATAGTCATTTTTAAAACATAAAACCTTATCAAAATTTAACAGTGGCACAACTACTGTTTATTTTTAAAATAAATTTAAAAACATTTAAAATTAAACAAGTATTTAAATACATGACTTTTGTATTTACGTAGTTTGAAACCTTATGAAACTTTTAAATTGCGGAAGTGATGACTCATGCAAAAATATCATAAGTTTTAACTCAAGTTTATCATAGTATTTTAAAATACACTCTGTTTGTAAGCATATCTGTAAAATAAGATGAAGTTCATGTTTTTTAGCATCTTTATTTACTTTGCAATGTTAAACTTTTGTAAATCTAATGGTATGTTTATTTTTAAAGCTTTATAAACTTAATATAAATACCGCTATAGTTTGTTATATTTTGTTGAGTAAATAAGTTTTTGTTATACATAAGATCTACCTTTTATTAAAAACTAATTATTAAAAAAGAAAAATTGTAAGTACTCAGGGACTTTAATAATAAATATTGAATTTTTTTGCAATGATAAACTTTTGTAAATCTAAGGGTATGTATATTTTTAAATCTTTATAAACTTAATATAAATACAGCTATAGTTTGTTATATTTGGTTGTGTAAATAAGACTTTGTTTTACATAAGATAAGATCTACTTTTTATTAAAAATTAACTATTAAAAAATAAAAATTGTAAGTATTCTGGGACTTTAATAATAAATATTGAATTTTTTTTTAAGAAATATAGTTTTAGCAATAATTTATTCTTTGATGTGTTCATAAAGAATAATAAATAAACTTGATAAATGTTAAGTTGCACTTCATACAGATTTATAAGTTTGAACAAGGGTTTGGCAAAATATGACCAGTAGGGTAGATCTGACCTACCAAGCAGAAATTTATAGCCTGCGAATTATTTTATAGTTAGAAAAGTATTTATTAAAAACAAGAAAACTTAATTTTTTTATAGTATGTGTTTAGAAATATGCTCCTGACTTAATTGTGCTTACTCAACGGTCATGTCACTACAATTTTGCTTCTAAAACTGTTACTTTTTTATTTTTAAAAACTATTGCGCTTAGAAAAAGACTTTTTCTAACAATAAGGCTGCAAAAGACTTTATAGCTCATGACAAATATAAAAGGCAGTTGACACTTGGTTAAAACGAAATACTCAACTGTAGTTATGACATAACAAATAAATATGTTATTAGGAATAAAAAAACTTTTTATAGTTTATTTTTTATAGTGCTTATATCTAAAACACTTTTCAACTAGTTCAAAAATTACTGTTAGAAGTAAATTTATAAGCTTTCTACAATATTAATAAAAAATGTTTGTTCTAATAGAATAACAAGACGCTGTTAAATATTTGTTATTTTAGAAAAAAGCACTTGTAATCTGTTTAATAAAACATGTAAAATATGAGTTTTTATTAGTGTTATTGATATTTAAAAAAGTATATAATGAATAATGGCTGTATAAGTTGCTAAAAATAATAAGCTAGCTGATACTAAAAACCTACCAAAATAAATTAAAATTGTCAAAACTTTCAAAAATTTAGTTTGTTAACATGCATATCAATATTTTGGTACCAGTTTTTGTATTAGACTTTGTACTTCTATCTAAGCAAAAACTTACCTTACTTAATGACACTAGTTACCTGAAAACTTTTTAAGGAATATCAGTAAAGTATAATTAAAAAGGAGAATATAAAATTTACAAAAATACTACATATTTATTAGCTTGATTAAATTAGAATATGCGCTAAATACTTTTATTCGATATACACTTACACCCTCATCTAGAAAAATTTTTAAAACGAGATAATTCAAAAAAAAAAAAGAATCTAAGTACACTTTAAAATGATTCTAGGCAAGAAGTAGTTTTGATGTTTCACATAAAAATCAAAAAAATTTGTCAGTCAGTAATAACTCAGCTTTTATATAGTATATTGTTTCTTGAACGACAAAAAATAAACGTTAAATATAATAGTTCTTAGAACCTGGTGTACGAAATAACCTTTCAATTATCGAATCGTACACCACTTGGATACAGTTTAACGTCTTGTCTAGGAGTATAGTAGCTAGTATTTCTATACATTCTTAGCAGTATAAAATTTCTCGTAATAGTTGCTTAAAAGTTATCAACTTAAACTCACATCAGCTTCAGAAGAACATATTTATTTCGTATATAGTAAGGAAACAATATTTCTTATATAATAGAGATTATTTCTACTGGAAACTTTTCAATCTTTATAATCTCATTAGTTTTCACTTTGTATGTGTATTTTACAAGCACAATAGTTATCTAGTATTTAGTTAAAAACTAGATTTATTATAAAAGATTTTTTAGTGAATATAAAAATAAAATAAACTGGTATAAAAAGTTTAGTAAATTTTAAGTCAGAAAGAAAAACTACTATTTTTTGTTTACAGAGTGCATTCATAACGGAAAAACTTTTTTTACTCCCCTTAAAATTGGTAACCCAACTAGAGTAAGTTATTCCAATGTTTTATTCTAGCTATATAATCTAACTCGTTATTAAATTAAACTTATGTGGTTAATTTTTTAAAGTTATAAAAAGCTTATCGTTATACAGTCCTACTAAACACTAGCTAAGTATTTCTTTAAGTAACTAAAAGTTTTAAATTGTTAAAAAGTATAAATTAAAACATTAAAATTTATTGATTTTTTTTTTCAGAAGTTTTTACCTTAATGTTTTATTTCAAAAAAACTTTTTAATTAGTAAAATAAACAGAATTGCGAGTGTAGAGAAATTATTGGAGCATGTACTAGAATTTTAGAACCTGTTTGTGGAAGTGATGGCAAAAAATACAGCAATTTTTGCGTCTTGTGCAGTAACATAAAAAAGTCAGTTATAGATTAAAATTTTTCGTATGACGAAAATAAAAATACATCTTGTTGTTTAAATAGGATACCAAATTAACAAAAGACAGCTATTGTCCTAACTATCAGTGACATTAAAGTTTCGTAATGTAAAAGCTAAAAATTATCTTGTTATAATTTACTAAAAAGGTGCATTCGTTAAATTTATACTTTTCAGATAAGTATTTAAACTCAATATATTATTTTTGATATTCAAAATTTAAAGCTTATCGTTTGTTCATACAGTTTCTAGCGAACCAAGCTCCCTGGAGTATATTAAAAAAAACAATTTCCGCAGCACTTTTCTTTATTGAACTGACGTATGTTTCTGTGTGTTAAACGAGTTAACACACTTCAACGGAATTCTGTAAAAATATAAATACTAAAAGAAAACAGTGTTTGTATAAAATTTAGTGTATCTGATACTAACTATTAATCTGTAGTGATTATGCTTACTTTTTGTAAACAAACATACTCACCTACTTTTCTTCTATTCTTTTGTTGCAGTATTTTAACTTTTACAGAACTCCATTGAAGCACAACTCGTTTAACACACAGAAACATATGTCAGTTAAATAAAGAAAAAGTTTTTACTAATTTTACTTTTCTTAATTTTTTTTAGCTTTTTTCTGACTTGTCTGTCAATAGCAGGGTTTCCAAAACTTTTTTCAAATGGCCCCCTTGTAACACCTAAGGTTTTTTTTTTGCTCCTCTTCAGCAATTCCAGAATATCTAGTGTAAGTTTCAAATTATAACCTAATGCCCCCCCCCCTCCCCCCCCCCCCCCTTTGCTGCTCATGACCCCCTGAGTGTCTGTTCTTTGGCCCACTTTGGGAAACCCCGGTCTATAGTATATCATCAAATTTTTTAACTGTACCTTATTTCGATAAAATTTAATGAAAAAAGTACAAGCTTGAGACAATAGAAAGCACTAGTTCGTTTTTTTTAGTTTAAAATTAATTGTCTTTTTTTACCTCAATTTTTTTAAAAGGAATAAGTAATTTATTCTTTATATTAAAATTATCAAAAATAGACTTAACTTTATTCAAACTAGAAATATATACAATAAATTGTAAACAACTGTGTTTTTTAAGCAAAAACTTTATTGACTAGTGGCGTTTCACTGTTCATAAAAAAGTATGAACATTAACCTATATTCTAGTAATTTATAAAAGATTAAGGTATATTAAAAAAGGCATGCAAAATTTTATGTTTGTGTATTAAACATAATAACTATAAACATATATTTGTAACAAAATCAATATCAGGCAGACACAGTTACAATGACTGTTAAAACGATTCATCGTGACTATCTGTGCCTGATTAGTACTTCTGAGGACAAAAATGTAGTATGAAATGTTGTTGATTTTCGTGCGGTTTAATTTAGTGCTAATTATGATGTTGAGAAATCATATTAGCTCTGCTGATTTATAGCTAAAAACGTTACTACTTGTTCTAATCAAATAAAAAATTTTTAAGTAGCTTATTTTTAGCACTAATTACTTTAAATTTTTTAAACTGTATAGACCCTAATATGCGATTAACTATTTTAAAGGTAAAATAAGACGTACTTCATAACAAAATTGTTAGGTTAGTGCATTAGTAACTGTATAAAGCAGGGTTTCCCAAACTCATTTACTAAATCGCCCCCTTTTCAGTAATTTGAACAAAAATCGCCCCCACGATTTTACAAAGTAGTTTTTCTTTTGAGTACTATATTTTGAGTTTAAAAAAGTTGTGCTCGAAATGTGATTTAGTCTGGTACTTCTTATGCACGCACTTTTGTGTTCAAAGTAGTTTACAGGGCTTAAGAAAATAATTTACAGTTATTTTCTTAGAAGCCCAGTAAAGTGTATAAAAATACTTAATTATTAAAAAAGCCTTGTGTGATCTGTAATCAATCTTGTTTAAATATGAACTGTTTTGAAACTAATTAAACTTTTAGGTCAGTGGTGGACAACTTTTGTAGTCAGCAATTCATATTTACTAAAATATCTTTTCTAGTTTCAACTCGTTAAAAAAAGGTAATTTCGGGCTGCATGATTTAAAAAAAATAACAAATAAGAAAATTAAAAAACTCGAGCAAAATTGTAATAAAATGATTTAGTATTATTGTGATCTAGAAAATACTATTGTGAACTGAAAACGAAATGAAAGCGTATTTCAAAATGTTAGTATCAAAAAACTTAATTTTATTTATTTTGCACAAGTAGTTTTCAATTTACTTAGCGGGTCGAAATTCAACTGGATCTGCGGCTGGATCTAAGCCGTACGTTACCCATCTAAAATTTTAACTGAAACCTGACATTATAATAATATCACATATAACAAATTTCGGACGTTTAGAAGTTAATACTAAGTAACTTATTTAAGCCGCACAAAATACTTATTATCTTATAAATAGGCATATTTTAAAATAACTATACCAGAGATTAAAAAACTATAAAATAATGAACAGTTTATTTTACACATAATAAAATAAAAATTTTAAAATAATTTCTGATCTAGTTTGAGGAAGTTTGACCGACTGGTTGATTATCTCACATGAAAAGTGGTTTCATCAACAGCTTCAGTTAATGCAGTAAATTTATTATTGAATTAATTTCAATGCTAAGATATATTGTAAGCAAGTTAATTGTAAGGTTAAAAATTTAATTTTAAACTTTTTAAACTATTTGTTTCGTAGTACAACACCATGAAATAGTATTTGACTTGGAATAACTTTTAGGAATCTAAACCTTAATTCTAACAATTTATTTTTCTTAATTTAAATTCAAAAAAAATCAAATGTTTTACAATTAATTCTGTGAAAAGAAAGTAATAAAAAAAAAACTTTTTATTAGGTTAAAGTTTTGTTTTGTAACTGTAGCAGTCTTTTTGATGGCTTATTTATTTCTGTTTTAATTTTTTTTCTAGCTATTAGCCTCTAATAATTTAACAGAGGAAAATAGTGAAAAACTAAAAGCTAGTGTTGAAGTATTAAAATAAACTAAGTATGTTCTAATTGCTAATATATGCTAAATTAAAATAATACAAAAAACAGTTGTATTAATAGTTTAAAACTCCTTATATAATAATAAATTTTTTAACAGTAATAAATAAAGTTAAAAAATAAAATTGAGTTTAAGAAACTTTTAAATGAAAACGTAGAAGTCATTTCAAATAGAGACCTCAAATTTATACTCTTTAAAAACCAAAAAATTCTTTTTAGTAATAAAAAATTTAATGGTTACCAAAATTTTACAATCAGATAACAGTTATATAGTGATATAAGTTATATACAGATTAAACAAGTAATAAAAAAAACCTGTCAATTAAAGGTCTTTCAAACAAATATTTTAATCACTATGCTATAAAAACTTTTAGTGTAATGTAAAACGACGAATATCAACTACAAAATTAAGAAGGTCAAAATAAAACTATTAACAATTTTTAAACATAAACCATTTAGGAAATATAGTAGACTTCCGTAGAGTTCGCACTTTGAAAAAAATCAAAAGTGCAAACTCAAAAAACTATTACCATTTTGTTTTTACAAAATGACAAATTTCAATATGTTATATGCAATAATGTTAAGATTAATCATGAAATCCACGAAAATATAAAACAAACTTTTATAAAAAAAAAAGATCTATACAAGCTATTAAATATTATAAATATTTTGTTTTATAAATATTTAGTTAGTAATAGACTTTACTTAAGTTAAATTTAAGAAAATATAAATTTGCAATTTGTTTTGGGTAAAAAAGACGAACTCAAGAGGAAGTCTACCATAATTAATATTTATTAGGCATTATGCAAACCTGTTGTAAAATAAATAGCTTAATAAAGTTGTTATTTTAAAAAGACTACTTAAATACAATACAAACCGGGGTAAATAGGAAATATTTCAATGATCAAATAAAATTTGAAAACTTTCATAAAAAAATGTCTGCTACTAAAGTCTAATATAATGTGAAGGATAAGGTTCATAACTGCTTGCAAGTTTTTCTAATCTGATTCTTAATCAGTAAAATAGAGCCTTAAGTTACCTCTTTTATAAATATCTAGATTAGATCTTTTGATCAAGATGCTGATAACTGAACTGAAAGCTTCTCAACAACATAGCTAGAAGGAAAAGCTATAAACAACAGTCTAAATTCCTCTCAAATGATTGGATACTTTTGCCTTAGTTTTTGTTGAGTCCAAAAGCTTTCATATCGTTCTCTGGAAGAACTTAATTTAAGTTGAAGGTCAGTTTGTAAGTCTGAGAAGGTTTCCTGTAAGTCGTTTACTTCAAAAGTATCTGCCTCGAAGGGATTTATATTTTTATCTATATGATAGCTTTTTTGTGTCAAATCTAAATTTTACTACTTAATATGTTAAAATTGTTAAAAATTCCAGATTAATCCAAGTTTTTTTTTGCCTAAATTGTCAAATTTCAGAATTTTCCAGGTTTCTAGGTAAATTGGCAACTCTGTATAGTTTTATTTCTTAGTCTAACATAGTGACTTTTCAAAAAAAAAAAAAACTGGAAATATCATGAGGTGATAGTTAATAATAAATAACATAGATTTTTACAAACCATTTATGATTCCAAATAACATATATGTCAGGTTATAAAATAGTGAGAGGGATTCCAATCGTCTATGATCTATGTAATTGTCAAATAAGGAAATATTTACTTGAAAGTAGGAGTCATAAGCACTTGATTTTTTTTTTCTATTTGTAACATAAATAAAAGAAACTTTTTGGTTCAAGTTTTACCTCAGGGTCAAATAATTAATAGCAAGCTAAAATTAGTAAAATAGCAAGAAAAAAAGTAAAAATCTTATAGCAGCCCAAAATTTTAAAATCGCCCCCTTTTCGCCCCCTTACTAGTTATCGCCCACCCTTTCGCCCCCTTACTAATTATCGCCCCCCGAATTACTAAAATCGCCCCCAGGGGGACGATATCGCCCACTTTGGGAAACCCTGGTATAAAGCTTTAATTAAATTTAAAACTACAGATTATTATTTATTTTACAGCGACCCTGAGCTAAAGTACGTAGGAGAAGCAAAGATTGGTGAAGAAGGAAAACGTTTTTGTTAAAAGTAATAACTAGAATACAAAGTTTTTTACAACATTTATTATAATCACTTCAAAGAAAATTAACCCCTTTTAAATCTAAATAAAGCTGCACTTGCTATACTAAATGCTTTTGATACATTTTAAAAATTTAGCTTTAGAATCGAAAACTGTAGTAGTAAATGCTTGTATAATTTTTTAAAATTTTTTACTATTATACATTTTTACAGACTATAAAATATAAACAATATTATTCAAAATGTTTTTGTTTAATATATTTTTTACTAAAAAAATATTAAGTTATAGAAATTTAGATTTTAAACTATTTTTAAATAGAAGAATTGTCTTAAACACAGTATAGTACTAGACTTGCCAGTTGTAGTAGTAGGGACCAGGGGCGTGTCTAGAATTTTTTCAAAGGGGGTTCACATTTTTTTTTTGTTCTTAATTTGCCGCTTAAGTACGCATTTATTAGGTATGCACTGCCAGTTAAGTACGCAATTTTTAGCCGAAAAACTCTGTGTTTAAAATGCTTTTTTTTTCTGCTTAGAAAAAAGAAAACATATAAGTAGATATAGAAAAATAGTATACTTTTTATCTATTATGCTGTATTAAATTTAGATAGATTAAAACTAAAAGAACCAGAAAAAAAGTTATGAGCTTACAAACTGTATATCAAAATTCAAATCTGTTATTTAAAACAAAATATTACAGACATAACTAACTTACTCTATAAAAAATTAAGTCTTTTATCAGGAAACAATATTATAAAATAATTAAAACTAAAATAAATTTTTATAAAGAGAATTTTAATTTTGAATTAAAATGAAAATAGATGGAGTTCTTATAAATTTTTCTTTTAAATTTTCAACTCTTTACATTTATAAATCTATTTATAATAAAAATATTTTTTTTCAAGTAGTTCAATCTACAAAAATTGAAAATTCACTAAAAAATGTTTAGACTTATACAATTAAATTAAAATATCTTTAAGTTTTATTCAAATTATTGCTTGATGGTGCAGGGATTCAAATGATGGTTTTGAAATCTCTTTGATTTGAAAATTTTAAAAAATCAAGTATCAACTTAGTGGCCGACAGATATACAAAAATTAAACAACTGAAATAAAAATATTGAAATACCATTAAATGATAAAAGAATAAATTGCCAGGTGGTGTAGTTGTCTAAGATGAGTTTGAAAAATCTCTGAATTGAACTTTTCAATGTTTAAACCCAGTTGGTTGACACATAAACAAATAATATAAATATTCAAGTAAAAACACAACATTATTATATAACAACATAACACAAAAGCTTCACTCAACATTATTATATACAACAAACTAAGTAAAATAAAACTTTAGTGATTATATTGGACATTTTTAACTAAAATTGTACTTACTAGTTCAAAAACAATACTTAATCAAAAGTTATTTACACTAAGTAACAATTTATAATGGGAACTAAGAGCATCTTAGTAAAAAATTTCCTAGAAAAAAAAAAAACTACTTTAAAACTTTTACCTATTATGACGTCACAATTAAAATTTTATTTAAAATCTATTTCAGCTGGGCAAAAACGAGCATTTTTTGTTTCTGCAACCTTTTAATCTTTCAGTGTTATTAATTTAACATTCATTATTCAAAGTTTATCAAACAATCAAAACAAAGTCAATAAACAACGTTTTTAGTAATATCCTAAGAATCTTTTTTTTAGGGGGTTCACAGGAAACAAGTCAAAACACGCCTCTGGTAGGGACCTAAGATACGGTACTAATGTTACTTGTTAGAGCAGTTTATTTAGAACAGCTGATTTTTATAAAAAGATTGTTCGAAAACTACCTTATTCTCTCTTTTTTTTGTTAAACGTACTGATCATCTGAGGATAGGCGTAAAAAAATCTTTTAAGCCTGTAATTTGTTTAATATGACTTCTTTAACTACCCTGACTAAATAGCTAAAAGATTAAAATTAAATATAATCAATTAAGTTTAGTTAACAGTCATTAAATAGTTATAAATTATTATCAGCCAGTATTATTTCGGCCACCTTCAACAAAGTTAAGATGTTTTATGCCATCGATAATAAACAATGAATTCACCGCAAGATTAACAACAACAGCATCCGAGACAATCCTACGACCGGTTTCGTCCTAATTAGGACTCATCGGCAGGAATAGTCGCGAGAAACCGCTGTTGTGATCTTAACCAGTATTTTATTATAAGAAAAATTTAAACTACTATCAAACACTAACTATTTAAAGATATTACAAATACAAATCCTACAAAATACCTTGAAAGATTTTAATGTTTTTAAAACAAGGTTATAAAAAATATGCATCACATAGCGAACATTTATGGACAATTAAGAAAACGCTAGATTTAAGTGCAACTAAGAGGTTTAAACGAACTGAGTTTGTTTTTAACCATTTTTACGTTTTTATCAGCTTATTTTTTATACAACTTAGTTTGTTTAGCTCATTAACGTCAACTAGCGGAAAACCTTATAATAATGACAAAGAAGCATAAAATTTATTAGAACAGAGCTCTTGCTATGAAGTATAATTCTAAATAATTTAATGTTGTTAATACTGTTATTTAAAACTAAATGATAGACTAACAAAAATTAAATTTTATATAACAATCATTTAATTTTTAAGACTGTGAATCAAAAATATATTATAAAACTAAACTTACTTACAAAACCTAACTTTATTGTAAATGTAAACTGTATAAGGTTAAAAAATAACCCGTGAGTCAAACTATTCAATTGTAAGTGTTCAATAAGTACAAAACTGCTTTAAATGTTAATTATACATACTTAAACATACTATTTTTATATATAGCTACATATTATATATAGCTACTTAAGTATGTAAAAATGAGAATAAGTCGTGGATTGCTGATGTTGTTTTTTCTGTGCTGTCTAGTAAAATAATTGTACTAAGTTTGAAAAGTATTTACTTTTTGAATAATTTGATTCAGTTACAACTGGTATAAAGTAATACTAAAAATTTTCTTTAAAACTTTCAAGTTGCGTGAACCATTATAACTTGTTTTTTTTTATTGCTAGAAGTTTTGACAGGCAATTGTAATTTATTTGCTTAGAGCAGGGGTTGGCAAACTGCGACTGGCGAGCACGTTTTTATTTTGAATGTAATGCAGTTCGCGAAAGAAAAATCTGCGGCCCGCGACCATATAAATGTGACCTGCCGAACAAAACTATTTTCTCAGTCGATTTTTTTTTGGTAAAATGATGTAGTTGATTATTTTTTCTTTTAAGTCACTGAGAACGTTTAAAACCCATAATTTTTTTTACTGTTTATGCTTAAAATGTGAAAAGGACGGATTAGGCTTTTTTGCAGTGTTTTTTCTTAGTTTAGATTAAAACTTTCTTTTTTCAACAGCAACTGGTTAAGTAAAAATAAGTACTTGGATTTAGTAAGTTATTTATGAAACACATTTTAAATAAATTAATTAAACGCGATTGTTTTCTATTTTGTACCAAATTAATGCCTAGTAATGACCTAAAATTAGATTTCTTTTAAACTTTGTGTTTTGTTTAGCATGTAATTTAAACCTAAATTTTTACAGTATATATTTCCACTATGTACACAGAAACATTTAAAACATCATAATAAAAGACAGAAGGTACAACTGTTTGTTTTTTGATTTTGAGTCGTTCAATGTTTTACATAAGTTTTCTGTACAATTTAAATTATTTTTTTTGTACACTAAGGTGCTTAAAAATACGGTATAACCTTATTATAAAAACGGTACGTTTGAGTTTTTACCTATTTTTTTAGTGGTAAGTATCACAAATACACCCTGTATAAAATTTCAGATGATTTGAAGAAACTTTCATATCTTGGCGGAATTTGATTTTCTAAAAACCACCCAGATGCAAACTTTATGGGATCCAAAAAATGCTACCTTACAGTTTTTAGTTGAATTTTCTTTACATTCCCAATGTAAATATTTTGCCCAATTTAAAACGACTAAAAGAAAGTTTTATGGTGGCACTTCTTGATTAAAAAAATTGTCCCAGTTTTTTTTTTAATTCTAAAATCTCCGACTAGGTTTTGATTATCAGGCTGACTTTTTTGCTTTGAACAGTGGCAAAGAAAACTTATGATGTATGTCTTTTTAAATTTACAGTTTCGGTTTTAACTATATTTCAACTTTAAGTCCTGAAGGTGCTATGAATAAAAATAATATTTATACTAATTATATAAAAACAAATTATACAGTAATCTTCCTTTATTCTACCAACATATGTTTCTGTGTGTCAACGAATCAACACACTTCAACTGGGTTCTGTAAAAAAATAATTACTGTAATGAGAGAATAGAAGCATAGATCAAAGTAGGTGTATACATGTTTTCATTAAAATAAGATATTTTCCACAGATAATAGCCATTAATAGGTAAAATACTTAATATTAAATCCGACTGTTATAAAACTATATAGTATTTATGATTATTAAGTCTAAAATAAGTAAAGTAAGCTAAATTACACAACAAAACAACAAATTATGATATAAACGAACAACTCACGTTAATGGGAAAGATAACTGATTCAAAATTTATTGTCGTTAACTAATGAAAAATAAATTCATTGCAACTAATAATTACGTCACCGTGTAAACGAGGTTATTTAAACTATTTAATTTGTACTGCAAAGATCATTAATTTAGTTTTTATGTAATCCATTTTGAACAAAAATAAAACATCAACCATTAGAAAATGAATTAACAAAATTCAATAAAACTCAACGACGGTGAAGGCAACAAAAGTCACAGAAACTCGACGCAACATGTATATTATATACTGAATGTTTGCAATGATTGAATTAAAGCTTTACAGAATTAGGAAGCAGATTTAGTTTAAATGTAAAAATCAAAAATGAAAAAACTAAACTTTAAGAAAAGCCAAAACACAAAAAAAAAAAAAGTTGCCATTGGGCTTACAATGTACCGACCGATAATTAATTTACAGCGACATATATAAAATCATAATGAACTAAATTAAATATATATTGTATTTTATAATTAATAAAACAGTTAATAAAATAATTAATTGGTAAAGTAGGAGTCGGCTGTTTAATTTAAATATTCCATGCAGATATTTTAAATATTTAATAAGTAAGTTATGTTATATATGGAAGTTAAAATGTAAAACAACAAGGTAGTCATATGCTAAGTATAAACCTGCAGTAAAAAACCTACTAGCTCTCTTGGGCAAATTAAAACTATATTTTGAACAGTTATACTAACTATATACATATTAGTTTAAAAAACGCACACTGGCTTTAAAGGCGACTGTAATTAAGCCTAAAAACTTTTTTAGAAGTTTTTTTAATAAACCCAGGCTTATTCAAGCTAGGTTTGAATTACTAAGACTAATTTTCCTTTACCTTATAAAAGTAAGCCCTGATCCTCTTAAACTTGAATAGCAATTTAAACATATTATTATACATTCAAAGTTTATTTTATAGAACAACGCTGTACTTAACAATCCCTTTATTTGTGATAAAAGTATACGAAATTAATTTTATCAACGATAAAAATATATAATAACAAAGTATTAATTGCCTTGTTTTGTGTTTACATTCTTTCTAAGGGTTGAAATAGCACAACATTTTTTTTTCAATTTTACATATGCCATGGTTATCACACAGGAAAAACGAGCTTTCAAAAAATAAACAAGTAAAAAAGATGGTAAAGGATAAAAAATAAGCTACTTATTTCTATCTTTAAAACTGATACCATTTTAAAGACTTTTTTTTCGGTTTGTTTTTGAGATATGGTGAAAGTAAGTTTTTTAACTTACTAAGATATGGCTATTTTTAGTAACTATCAAACTTTTCTTTAAATAAATACTTTTCCTAAATACTATTAATCAGACCTGAATGAGCATTATTACTTTCAAAAACTAAAGCGATTTTTTGAGACGTGGCCTTTTCAATTATATTTATAAAAATTTGAAATAACGTAACTTGAATTTAAACATTTATATTAGTTTAAATAGCTTTTTGAAAACTATAATGGTCTTTTTACGTTTAAACAGAAGAGTCTTTTGACTGGTTACTTTCCGTCTTAGCAAACCATTAAATAAATAAAAAATAAGTAAAAACAGGAAGGTTAGATTACTAACTGTAAATGTTATCAAAACAGAAACTCTATTACTTTCAATATATTTGGTCAATGTTTGTTAATAGTTTTAAAGACTTTGTATGGTGAATTTATAGGTTGTTATTATTAGACTCGAAGTAGCACAAATAAGAAATGAAACTTTGAAGATAATTATTTTTCTACAAATTTTAATTCTAAGTTCATTTTTATGTCATCATAACTTTGAAATTAATGAGAGCGTATTTTTTAAAGTATATCCTGCACTAACTTGCTCAAGTTTATCAATTAAAACAAATTTACCAGTATATGTCAATTAGTAAGAATTTTCTATTTTTTAATCAGAAACTGCAATTTTACTTAAAATGTTTTAAATTCTTAATTTGCAATGGCAGGTTTATACTTAATAATTATAAAAAAACTGTTATAAGAAAACTTTTTATTTTGCAATATAGCATTTGTTAAGTGGTTCATTAAAAGCAGATTTCATAAAACATTATTAGCATTTCTTTCTTTTTGATATGTCCTGGACATGACTTTGAACTGTATCCTGGTGTATGACTCGATAAGGCTATTTTTTTGTACACCAGGTCCTTGAACCAAACATTTGAGCGCTTTTTTTTTCGTTCAATAAACAATATATATTTAAATTTTTAAGTTCTGATTCTTATATTTCGTTATAAACTCACAATAATATTTCAGCTGTTTAACCACGACATTGATGTAGTGAAGTTTAATTGTTTTTTTGTACTAGTCATCTAACCAAAAATTAACATTGTCTTGCCGTTTAAAGATACTTTAATTTGAATATTAACAGGGTTACTATCATTAAATTACGTCTTAGTTACATTCTAACTTTTATCTATTAAGTTTACACTTGCACATAAAGCCAAAATAGGTTTAAGTTACTTAACTTAAAGAAAGTTAAAATTCCAATAACAAAGTAAAAGCTGATTATTAATACAGTAGAGTTTAGAAATTGTTAATTCTTACAATCATGTAAGTAGTTTTTAATAAACTATAAGAAATAAAACTTAAATTAAAAAAAAAATATTTGTCTATATAAAATTTTATTAGTATTATAATTTTTTTAAATCTATACAATGAACAATTATAACTAAAATATATGGTTATTATTTCAAAACTATACTTAACAAAGTTTTAATACGTTTATATTGTAATAAAAATTTTATAGAAAATTAAAGACCTGTGCAAGCCTACTTTAAAAAACTAAGAGCTAGCCCATGACCATTTCTTTGATTTCAAAACTTTTAGGTCTTAAACTAAATTTTAAAGTGCGCTTGTACAGAGCGTATAAAACACTTTTAAGTAGAATTTACAAATTTGGCTTTAAAAATAGTTTATCTGATACAACTAACACTTGTAACTTATCTTAAGTTGTTTCTGTTAAGCGAAAAAAAAGGAACAATACAAAATCAATACACAGATTTATTAATGTTCAAAAAACTTATCTATTATTAAAGTTGTTTTAATTGCCACTAGAATATCAGTAATCGGTATAACCTGTTTTTAGTAATATATTTAAATCTGCTTAAAGACCACAAACATAGCTTTTGAAATAATTTAATCCATTTGTGGTTAATCGCAGGACAAGTAGTAACCATAGTAGTTTTTTTGAATTTTATAAGTTAATAACTTTAACTACTTAAATATGGATAAGTATGTTATTAAAAAAAGCTAGTTACGGTATCTGTTTAACAAAATTATCTAATTAGATATTTTTTTTGTTTCTAAGCTTCTATTTTTCAATACAAAGTATGAAAAAAATTAAAACTTCTTAAGTCAATCCTTTTTAGTTAGGTTTAATTTGTACTTAAAATTCATAAAATTTTACCTAGAAATAACTTTTTAGATCTAATACCATACAATATGATTTTTAAAAGCGTAAAAAAATAATTTTATTACATTAACAAAAATTAGAAATAATGTACTTAATAACATAATATGCAATTAATCTTTAAATAATGCTGTTATAGAAGTACTTATGGTAAGTTATTTTTAAACCTTAAAAATTAATCTTTACTTAACCTTTTTATTGAAAAATTATGCATATCGAGGTATTGAGTTGGACTTAAAATAATACTTAACTATTATTTTTAAATTTTAATTTTATGGTAAGTCAATTTAAAAGAAAAATTTAAATCATTACTATTGTTTGACAACATTTGATCGAAAACTACAGATGTACAAGCGACCATAATTAGTTTAAGGTATGTCCATCGCGTCAGAATTTTACGGCGTAAAACTTTAAACGTTACCTGACAGAGCTTTTAAAATTCCTGAAAAGTCATTTTTTACTAAAAATATAAAATTAATTAAAGTGACTATTTAAAACCCAATCAAAGGTAGGTAGTTAGGAAAGAAAAAAAAACTATGTTTTTAATACTTATTTGTTTACAGCGTTGAAATATTTGTTTTAACTTATATTTATAAAAATCAAGAAAAACACTTTAGTGTTTAGTTTTCTCTCTTTAGAAAATGTTTTAATTTAAAAAACTTTGTTATTTTTAAAACTTTCTAAGTACAACAAAATATAATTCAATTTAAACTACATATACATTTATATTTTATGTGCTTTTGAATGTAACTTAACTACAAATGCTAAATTCGGGATTAAATAAGTTTAATCCGTTATAAATACAATTTTGTACAGTTTTAAAGCCATCAAGTACATAATCAATTGAAGTTATAAACGATGTGTGTTTGCTTAAATACTGCTTTTATTATAAAACATATTTTTTAATATATAGTAATATAAGTTTAGTTATATAATTTACTAATGTAATATAAATTTACTATATAAATTAGTAATTTATTTAGTAATATAAAACTAAGTTTAAAACATATTTTCTAGTAATACAATAAAGTTTTTGAATAAAATAAAAAAATAAAAGTTTTATGTAAAGTGTCGATATTGAAATTTAAAAAAAATAGTAGTAAGTTGTTACAATCTACTGACTTTATATTCATTAGTGACGTTTTTGATGTCATATTCATACGTTTATGCACCACTTAAACTATTTTCGTTTCAAAGATGTCACTAAATTAATTATAACTTGAGTTTGTTTATTATTTGTAGTCTTTCTATTTTTCTTTAAGTTTGCGTTTCTGCAACGTAGTATCTTTTATTTGTACAATTACAATTTTAGTAATCAAAACTAAAAGTTATAACTAAAGGTTTTTAACATCTGCATTTTGTTAATAGATATCAAAGTAAAGTAAACCCTAAGACTTTTTAGTATTTATAAAAAACTAAACAACAAAATTTTTAATATTTAATTTTCAAAGTATGAATAAAAGTTTCTATAATTGATAAATTAAATAGAATTTAACGTATTTCATATGGTATTTAGTGAGTAAAAACTGTAGTTTTTATTTGTTTGATGTTTTCCTTTTAAATTCATAATGAAACTATTAGGGTACACAATTTTTAAGAAAAAAAAGAAGAAAGTATTATAGAAATTAAGTTGTTAGTGTCAAAAGAAAAATCTATGTTTTGTTTCGTAAATCAACTACTTATTTATTCAAACTAATGCGAAAACACAATGTTATTTACGATAAAGGTTAACTATTTTCATTACTGATATGCTTTGAACATTTTATTCTTGATTAAAAAGTTAGTTCAGTAAGCAAAAATAAAACTACCCAATATTAAATAAAGTCAAAGGTCGGCAGGTATACTGTGGTCGCTGGCTAAGTTTAAAAAATAAAAACGTTTGCCAGCCGCAGTTGTAGCTCCTGTTTTGGCTCTTCACTTCAAACGTCAGAGTGTATGTTTCAAAATTTTATTTGCGAGCCTCACTTCAAGCTCGCAGGCTGCAGGTTGAACCTTTCATAGGCTGCATCCCTTTTGAAATAAAAACATGCTTGCGAGCTAAACTTTTACCCTTGATGGGTCGCAGCTTGCCGTTCCCTGCTTTTAGACATGTTTAACTAATTTTAGGTATCTTAAATAAGTGAAGTGTCAACATTTAGAAACTATTCTAGTGTTTTATAATATCAAACATTTAAAACATTAGGTATTTTTTAATAAAACAACCGTCTATTTTTTGTACTAAGTTAGTGATTTTATTAATTTTATCCGTTTAATTCGAGTATTAGGAGATACTATAAATTTAATTGTTTGTGTTTTACCGAACTAGAACTAAGAATTTAAACTAACTAACAACCAGAGAAATAAAAATTCAAAAACACCCTAAAATGTGTTTATAAGAAGTGATAAGATCACTGGTTTTAGTAAGTTTAAATACTAATACAAACTTATAAGCTTTTCTATAAATTCATTTTTTTAACAACTGGTTTTAGTTTAAAATAGTTTATGTTCAGAGTCAAGTTTACTAACAACGGAGTCTATAGGTATTCAGTTTTAATTATAAATGACTATGGTTTTTTTCTTTCAAGAACTTATTTTACAAACTAAGTTTCGGTCAAAGACCTCATTAAAACCAAAACATATAATATTATAAATGACTATGATGTAAAAAGTTATAGACTGCACTGCTTTAAATGATTTAATATTTCTAATGTAACTGATTTATAGATCCGATTTTATCTACTTAACTCATAATTTTTTTTACAATTCCAATTAAAAAAGTCTTAGTCGCTTTTTATATAAACTAGATACCGTTTAATTTATTATTCCAAATGCTAGATCGTATAACTTTTATTTTTTTTCTAGTTAAAAAATCTAAACTTAGTGTAAAGAATTAAATAACGAAACAATGAAAAACAAAATTTTATTGAAACATTTGTTGTTAAATTTCTTTATATATAGCTAAAATATTATTTCCTACATTTAGTTAGATACATATTTTTTGATATATAAAGATTTAGCTTGAAAACATAATTAGTCAATCAAAACCGAATAAAAACCAAGGTATTCTTAACGGCGGAATTAAAAAAAAAATTAAATAGTGACGTTTTCAGTTGATAAACAATATAATTAAAAAACTACTAAGCTTACTAAGTATCTTTAATGTTGTTTTTTAAGAAAAGGTGAAGTTATTTAATGATTTATTTCAATAAAAAATGGTAAAAAATAAAAATATTCATACATTTTTCGTCTAGTTTAACTTGTGTGAAAAATAGTTAAAAATTTAGCTTTAGCTGTGAACTTTTATTTTAAACTGCTTTAGCTTATTTATAGTTTGTATTTTTTTTTGTAAACTACATCAACTTTTCACTATACGCAATTTTGTCTGAATACGGATATTGAAGTTTAAATGCTTTTTAAAAATATATACTACAAGAAAACGAAAACAAAAAATTCTTTGTTTTAATTAGAGTTTTCATATAAAAAGAAAATAAATTAAAAATAAGAATAGAAATTACAAAAGTATTACTGCACTCAAAGTATATTCTTTAAATATACAACAAGTATAAGGAACACTGCAGTCAGTTATACTTACATATATCTTTATTTAAACATAAAAAGTATAAAAGCCATAGAAATAATTGATAATAACTGATTAAAAGAAATAATAAACAGTAAAATTTACATATATTTAAAAAAATTTATTAAATTTGAAATACTAAATTATAATATTATACTTAAAGTTTGTTTCAAGATTAGCTTGTTTATTGAACCTAGCAGTCATTTTTTTGTTGGAAAGTTTTGAAACAAGTCGTTAACTAATCTAGAAGTTAAGAAATACAAAATAACGAAACTGTCATTAACTAAATCATAAAATATTTATGGATGGTTGTTTATCTTTCGTTTTACATAATTTATTGATCAGTTATAAAAACTGTTGGTTTTTTATATAATCAAACAAGAGTTTTTAAAAACCAATTGCATCATAAACGATATCCTGAAATTACTAGAAATTTTCCTACAATAGTATAATTAGATATGATGTATAAAATTTTAGAACAATACTTCTTGAGTACATACTAACGGTTGAGAACGTATTTTTCTTCAGTGTCTAAAGTTTTAACTAGAACTTGAGATTAATATAGTCTAATTTAAAAAAAAAAGAGAGACTTCAGTTATTGTTTGTATAATTTTAACATTTATTTCTAGATATTTGTTTAAATTTTAAAACTAATATGCTTTTATTTATGGGATAGGATTCAGGCATAATTTAATATTTTAGTTAAGCTTTAAAGCATTAAGGTAAATGTTAGAGTATACGATTTACATGAAAAAAATTATCAAAAAACATAACTATATTATGATATTATATTTATGACTTTTAGTTTTAAAATACTTGTTTTCAGGTCTAAAAATTGTACTTTATCTATTTACAAACGTTATCATCAAATTTTGCCATTTATTCACATACTTATATACTTAAAATCTTTAATATATTCTCAAATTTCTTTTAAACTTTTCCTAATCCAATTAAAAGTATCGGTTATATGTTGAATATTTTTATACATTTACCAAAAGAATTAACGGAATACCAATTATTTGAAAAAAAATAGCATTTTTAACTTTTCTACTTATAATTTTTAGCAAACTATTGAACAAGTACAATTTTTTTAAGCTAAAAACTAGTTAAATTTTATCGTAAGTAAATACATGTACACTTTAGAAGCATTCAAACGGAATGTCTAAAAAATATTTTTAACAATTTTATTTTTACTGTTTCACAGTTTACAACTTTAAAGATTAAAAATTTTTCATTTACTAAAATTTTATTGGTATCCAATCAACATTTGTTTTAGCCAAAAAAATCTTGATAAGTATATTCAATACAAATGTTTCAGGAGTTAAATATAAGTTTACTTTAGACTAAAACAGTAGCACGTTTCAGTATTTTGCTTTATATACAAATAAAGCATAGTTTAAAGTTTAAATTACAGTTTTAAATTTTCTAGTACTAAGATATTAAAGCCTAAGAATTATAATTTACTTAAAAAACTAAAAATCACGAGTATAAAGCAACTATAAGAGCAAGTCAAAGTTTGATGTTCACAAAAATGTTGAAACTTTTTGTTTTAGAATAAGAAAAAATTACTTAACTTGCAATTTAAAAAATACACTATCATTTTATCAACATTTATACTTAATAGTACTAACTTCAGTATAAATAATTAAGCAGCACTAATTTTAATAAATAATATATCGTTAGTATATTTATTGTTACATGCTAATGTTTTTTTTTTTATAAAATATATACCTTACATAATTAATAAACTGCTGTTTTAAAACTAAGACTAATATGACTGTATAATTCCAAACAATACCTTCAATAGATTACATTAATGTTATCCGTCGATTAACGTGATAAACTTATTTTACTTATTAAATTGTTTTCATTATTTATTTTAGTATATTTCAAATTTATTTGTTAAGTTACACTTTCGTTAAATTAAATAAATAAAACTGTACAGTTCTTAAATAAATAAAAAATAGAAAAACGATTCCACTAGAACTAATTTTATCATACCGTCATAAACGTTTCAAGTGTTTATATACTTAAAACAGTACACAGAGTGACATATGTTAGAGGCATATAAAAAATATATTACTTGTTTAAACACACGTCGTTTGAGTATTTTGTTTTTCACAAAGAGGACATAAAAAAATAAATGATGAACTGACAGCTTTAAATGCTACAGTAAATTTCTTGAAATCTGGAAACCTTTACAAACTCGTATCAAAAAACTTTTTGATTGATAAGAAAATAAAACTTAAAAAAAAAAGTTATCAACTAGTTCTTTATTCTTGAACCCAATTTGAGGTGATATGTGGTTGGAAATATTTAAGTATAACTTAAGAAATCAAGGTAAACGGTGTTGCGTTTTAAATGTCAGTTTAGTTAAACGTTTTTTACGTTAACTAATAATGAGTAAACTTCTTACAGAATCTTGAAATTTCGAATTTAACCTTGATTCAAACTTTACTAATCAATTGAAATATAAATCTGATAAAACGAAGTTAATCTAGAAAAATAAATTAAAAAAATGTTAATATAATGATTTCAGTAAAATATGTTTTTTTTTTACTTGGGAAAACAGATGTTTTTATAAAAAAAAAACTAAGTTAAAACGTTTTTTACTTTATTAATATTAAAGCGTAGTTTGTTTAGAAGTTGTATAAATTATACTAGTATAAATAGACAAAATAGTTGATTAAATATTGCTTTGAATGAACATTTTGAGAAATTTTAAACACAGTAGGTAAGTAAATTTTAGTTAAAATATCCTACTGCCTACTAGTTATATACCCTTGGGCGCGTTGTTACCGTTAAAACTATAATTTAATTTGAAACATAATATTTTTTCTTACTGCTAACGTAAAAAGTCGATCAAAAGCAATCATCACAATAAATATATCTTGTTTATTGTTGAATTTGCATTTTAACTACAAGTATAGATAAAGTTGAAGCTATTTTTAAAGAACAACACTTAATTTTACTATCCAAATATTTCAAATGAAATTTAATGTTTATAATAAGTATAAACCTTAGAAAAAGTTAAGTTTATTACAACAAAATAAAAACACAACTATTTATATTTTATGAAAAAATTAATAATTTTTTTTCGTTTGATATATACCAAATTAACATTGTTTCCAGAATACAAACTTAGGTTTTTTTTAGTTTATAATTCATAAAATAATGGTTTATATAACACATTTGGATAATATAATAGATTATTTGTATGAAACAAAACCTATTTATAGAAACTCGAATTCTAGTAGATTATTTTTTGACAGCTATAAAGATTATTAAAAAAAATAGTTTAGAAATTATTTTAAGTTCATAAAACTTCATCATTGGCTTAAATATTTACTTTATAGTGTCTTATAAGGTTTAGTTTATGTTCAAAGCAATTTTATGAAAAATAGCGTACTTTATTGTCCACTATAAGTTTTTTATGTTTTTAGGCATAATTTCATTTATAACTTTTTGATAAGTTTTTTTTTAAACAGGTTAAAACTATTAAAAGAAATAAGAAACCAAAATTTAATTATCGAAATAAAAAAAAAAGTATATAAAGGTCATTTTTAATTAGTTTATAACCCGTAGCACTATGTTCGAGAAAGTAAAAAGAGCGTTACAAAAGTTTTATAGAAACTAATATATACTTCTACTTACTAAGTTATCTTTTACCTACTTTTTATAAGAAACTTCAGATAAAAAACATTGTACTAACTGAGTTTAGAGCTTTTAAAGAGTTTAAAATAAGTTGTTCCATTTAAGTTCCCATAGATTTCAAAATGATAAATTCTCGTAAAATAAAAAACAAATAGGCTGTTAAATGTTCTAAAAATCTTCAAATATTTTATCTGATTTGTTTAGCGTAAATTAGTCTATTAGAAGCAATTTACAATTTAAATATTTTATCTGACCAATTTTGTTATAAGTTTTCAATAACTGTAAATAATAAACCGTTGTTTAAATGGCTTGTTTGAATTAGATAAACTCTTTTTTTTGAAGTTAAGTAAGCTTTATGTTGATATTATAAACTATTTTAACTATTTGAAAATTATTTTTTTTAAAGACAGTGGAACCTTGAATTAATATCATATCTTTAAATAACAACTCATTATAAAAAATAATGCATAGTTTTATTTTACAATAAGCTTTTTTTATTCAAAAATAATTACGTAGATTTTTTACTGAACTAAAAATTTTCTTTTGGGCTATTTAAACTTAGATAATTAAGTAAAGTTATAAAATTGTAAAAAAAAACGAATAAAAAAAAACTTTTAAAATAAGTTATAGTTTATCCTGTATTTATAACTTAAAATTTATTAAATTTGTAGTTTCGAATTGTTATTATTTTTTATTTTTATAGAGCTATATTAGTTTTTTAAAACAAGAAGTTCAAAAAAATGTCTAATATTTTAAGTTTAGTTTTTACTATATAATGTTTAAAAAAGTTTATGCTGTTTCAAATTTCGAAAATGTTAATTGTTTTTTTGAAACTTGCTTGTCTTAAAATATTAAGCGTTTGTCAATTATGTTCGTTAGTTGTTTATAACGAGTAGTTTTTTTTGTTTAGTCTTTTATAAATATTTTGTTCTATTGTAATCTAACTTAAATAAAGTTTTTATAATTTTTAGAGAGACTAAATAAACTACTTTTCTTATCGCTATAGTAACCGTAATCTTTTTTATAATATCAACCTTGCAGCAAAGTTTTAGTGAATAGTATTCAATATTAAGAACTTAGCAGCTATTAATCAATAACATTTATTAAGTCACTAGCTTAAAAAAAAGAGAGTATCTGTATTTTATGAATTTTCTTCGATTCTGAAAGTATAATTATCTTGCTTTAAAAGTTAAAAGCCATGCATTAAGAATTGCAGTAAAATGTTAAAGTGTTTAACAATGTATTTTGTTCTAAAATTTATTTGAAACGTAGTTATTATAAAATATAAATAAAACTCTAAGTATACATAAATATATACATACATGTATATATATTTATAATATACTTTCTTTTTGAAGTCCGTGGATGATAAATGAGACTCTCTAATTTTCGTAAATGCCAATTATAAGTTTATTACTTAAAAATAACCTTTTTTCAAATCTAAAAAAAAAATTCTTATGACCCGTAGTAAACAACTAGATTGCATTTCAGAATAAAGTTTTGTTATTGTGTACTAAGTTTACGTATGTATATATATATATATATATATATAATTTATATATGTATTTGTAGATAAAATAAAATCTAAGTATGTTAATAAATTTTGAGTTTGTTCACTAAGCTTTTAGATAAGTTTATTGCAAAAAGCATTATAAAAATATAGTACAAATACTTTAATTTACCGATTCTCACTTATTAATAGTTTGGAAAATAAAGATTAAGCATTTAAAATTAAAAAAAATCATTAGAAAAACAAACATTAAGTTTGAAACCAATAAAGTAAAACTGTTGAAAAATAATTTTGTTTTTTAATTTTGTTTTTACAAAATAAATCATTTTTATTACTTTAAAGTCACAAAAGTAATAAGTAAAGTTATAAATCAACGATAGAGTAAAATTGAAAAGTGAAGTATTGGTATTGCTTTAGTTGACATATGGTATTTCACAGATGATCTATCTTTTCCAATAATCAATATATTCCGATCTCTTATCATTTTAGAAAGAAACTTATCTAAAATTACCGAAAACTCGCATCGGGAGCCATAAAATTAATTTTTACAGTCATCAAGTTAATACTAAAGTATTATTGTTGAACGTTTGTATATTTAAATTAAAATGGAGTCCTTGAACAAAAAAAATCTTAATATTAAGTTGATTCTTAGGCTTTATCAAATGATGATTTTTTTATTGAAATAATGAGTTCATTTAGATAAAAAGTCTAATTGCATTTATGTATGTAAGCATTTAAAGATCTTTATCAAATTTAATCGAGCATTTTATTAAACTTTGTACTTTCTTTTAAGTTTTAATTTTTCAACTAAAATAGAGTTTAATATTTAAATAACGACGTGTATTTAATTTACAAAAACTTTAAGTAGTACTTACCTTTGAAAAAAATGATGACATAGATAAGACTAAAATTTATTTTAAATATTAAATTTTCAATAAAATGAAGTGCTTGAAAATTTTTATAGCCAGCAAATTTTGCAATTTGTCTCAATTTGAGTAAAATTAACTTTGATTTTTTTTACTGTTTAATTTAAGAGCAGTTATTTATTATTATCAATCAATAGATGAATAATCTTTAAAACTAATGAAAAGTAACAGAATTAGTTATTTTTTTTAGATATTTACTTAGATTAAAATGTTCTCAATAAATACTGAAATAAAACTTATAATTTATGTCTAGTCGTGTTTAAAAATCATAAAATAAGCATATGTTTTGACAACTAATATCACTTTTAATAAGTTTAAATCAAAAATTAACCTTACTGAAACATGAAAAGATTAATGAATAAATTGGTATTTCTGAGATGTATATTAACTATTAATATTTGTAAGGAAGACAACTTCAAAAGTATTTCTAACATAGTATGCCACATTTTAAATTGGCTTTTAAAAAATATGATCTAATTTAAAAACTAGTCGTATGCTGTCAGAAACTATCTCTTAAGTTTTGAAATGGTTTTAGCATAAACTAAATAATTTTAAGTGCTAATCAAAGTTCTTAACGTAAATGTTTTATTTAAAATCTATTTATTGGTATATAATTCAGAAAAAAAGTTTTATTTAGACACTTAACTATCATTTAAAATTATAAAACTTTTACGTAAAAAAAAAACTGCAGATAGCTGGTTTTTTTATTTATTATATAAGAAAAAATGCAAGTTAATGATACGAAAAATGTAACAAAAATATATACCATCTAACAATAAAAAAGTTTATAAGGAATGATTTAAGGTACTATATTTTAAATTGAATATTTTCAACGAAACTATTGAAAAAGTTATTCTAAACTAAATGATACGTAAGTAAAAAAAGGAACTAAAAGTAAGTAAATACAACTTATTATACTTATTTTATCGACTTTATGCGTAAAAAACTAATTAATAAAACTTTTTTTTAACTTCATGAAAAAAACATAGTACTTTTTTTAAAAAAGAAAGTTTGAAGATTAATAATTTTTTGTTAAACAATGCTGTTTTTGAGTTTGTATTTTAGGTATATTTGTAACCAAACTAAATACAAAGCTTTACCGACATAATACATAACAACAAAAATGCTTTTTTGCTGCGAATTCATTAAAAAGCATTAATTTTTTTATTTAAGCAATGTAAGGAAATTTTATAAAACCAATTCAAAGTTCAAACACAACACTATTACAATAAAAAAAAGTTGAGTTAAATAAAACAATGTAAGTACGAAAAATTTCAAAGCTTAAGACTGTTACAAACAAACTAAGTAATACACCATTGATGAGTGAAAATGTATTTTGGTAATATTCTACTGTCTGAAAATTTTACTAGGTTCGACTGTAACTACTCCATATGTTGTTACTTTTTACTGTAATTATCTTAAAAAACATATTTGAAAAAATGTATTTTAATTGATGTTCAAAATAACAGTTAAACATTTGGTTAACTTGTATTTAGTAAAACACAACACAAATGATAATTTGATTGAAAGTCATTTTAAAAAGTCATAAACCTTTTTTTGAAATGAAATACATAAATAAAATTTTTTTGGAACTAATATTATACAATTTATCAGTCTAGTTCTAAAAGAACAATAGTTATTTTTAAATAATAATAAAGTTTAATGTGCATTAAATTTTTAGCATCAAATAAATGAAGTTGAAACAGTTTATAGTTATTAAGATTTGTAAGTATAAAACAAATAATTTTAAGCCTAAGGATTATTTGCACCACTTAATAAGCTTTAATACTACAGTATTTTTGAATAAGAAACTGTAACTCAAGTTAAATAAATAAGCACAGCTAAAAAAATTAAATGTATATTTTTGTAAAAACATGTTATTTTTAATTTAATTTTATAAAACTAATGGTACAATTTAGTTCAGTCTGTAACTAATGAGGTTTTACATAAAACAAAAATTAGTAGTAGCATTAACATATGTGTATTTAGAAAACGGCTTAAAATTAGACATAAAATCATGAATTCTCTTAGTTATCGATAGTTTAGCATACATCCTGATTCAATTGATTTTAACTGGTAATACTACATCATTACTACATCGAAAAAAATTGATAGACTGAAATGTTATAGTTTTTATAATTATCTTAAAATATAAGTACTCTATGTTTTATTTTATTTTTCTAATAAACTGATTATATAATAAAACTATTTATAGTCTAAACTATAAAAGTTTATCTTTTAACTTAAATTTTAGTTCTAAGTAAAGTATATATTGTATTTAGTTCAGAAATTTATAGTCGAAAACTATTTTTTGTAAGCTTTTGTAATTTTTTCTACAGAGTGTTCAAGACAATCAATACAACAATTTTTAATTAAGGTACAAAGGCACAAAAAATAAAGAATTGAAAACAAAAAGAAATTTGAAATATATTTCTTTAACACTTTAAAAGAAATTATATCAAAGCTATAGTTACTTTATGTATAGCAAAAGTTAATTATTATCATAATTCAAACGCTTTTTCAAAGCCTCATGCAGTAAAAATTATTAATTTTTTTTAGTTAGTTATAAATTTTTGCTTGTAAAATAGTTTAATACATTTTTTAATAAATTACTTTTAAAATTTGAAAAAAAGTTAGGTAGTTTAGTAGATGACGAAGTCAGCAAAAATAACGTCTATTTTAAAACAAAAGTTTACTAATATCTAAACAGTTGAAACTTTTTTTCTTCTTTTTGTTTGTAAACTTGAACAACTATCAAAAGTTATTAACCGTTCACCTCAAGTCTTCGTTTTTGTATGATCCCCCGGAAAACCAGATATGATTAAGTATCTGTTTGAATTTCAATCTATCTTTAGGGTTTTTTCGCAGCATTCGAGAAAGAAGATCTTTCGCATGTTCGCTAACATCTGAGGGGTACTTGGTTATTTCCCTGTTATAAAAAAAAAGTTTTAAGAAAAAGGAAAGATTCTTATTTTTAAACTATATCACACCATAATTTAATACTAAATGTTTAAAGAAAAAATTAATATCACTGTTTATAAATACTTTAATAAATTTATCAAGAAACTTAACAAAGCCAATAAGTTGAACCAATAAAATAGTTAAAAAAAACAATCTAAAAATAATCCACTTCAAAAATTTTACTTTAAAATTTTTAAAGCACGTTTAAGAAAATTAAAAAATAAATGTCACTGTTTATAAATATTTTAATAAATTTATCAAGAAACTTAACAAAGCCAACAAGTTGAACCAATAAAATAGTTAAAAAAACAGTCTAAAAAATAATACACTTCAAAAGTTTCACTTTAAAAATTTCAAAGCACGTTTAAGAAAATTATTATACAACTTAATATTTTTTTATGTTTTAGTTGGAAAACACAGCTATACTAAAAAAACCGTTTTAATTTAAAAGTAGCTAGTTTTTATTGTACGATTAAAACTACAAATTTTATTTAGTATAAACTTAAAATAGGTTTTCGGTTGTATTTTACTGGTTTATGATAATTTTTAAAAGTAGTTGAATCAATGTTTAAACCATAGAAAAAAACATGACGCCAGTATTAAACTGAAAAGCATTACAAACAAACCACCAACTAAAACAAACTGCAAGAAAACAACGTTAACCATAAATTGTTTTGAGTAATTACAGCCAATGTCACTACGTTACCCCAGGCTAAAAGGTTTTTCCCATACGTTGAAATGAGTATTGTATTTAAATGATAGAACCCTTTTTACGTCGAAAAAGCTAATTATTGGTAACGTTTATGTACAATAACAATCTTTATTAGTTGTACTTATACATCCTTTTTCTTAAATGTTTAGTAATCAAAGCATGAATTGAATAAGTATGTACTTCATTAATTATGTTTACAAAAGTTTACTTGGGAAATTCTGCTTCGTGACATTAATTGATAATTTACAAGCATTGACGTTTTTTTACACAAAGTTTTGTTATATGTTTTAAAACTATTGTAAGTGGAAGAAGTGAAATCAAGTTAAACTGTTTAGGATCTTTAATTCAAAAAGCTTAAAAAGACAAAGATGTAAAATAAGTCAAACTATAACTATAAAAAAAATGTAAAAAAAAGTAGGTTTCCTAAAAATAAGCAACGTAAATGAAAAAAATTTTTGTTATACTAAAAGTATAAAAGATTTATGAATAGATTTAGTAAACAACTTTAAGACAAGTCAATGAATTTTTGATGAATGTTTAGTATATTTACTACAACTCATGACACATTTTATTTTGCTACTGTTTGAATGAAAAAGTATACAACAAAATATCGATTATAAACATTTAATTATTATTAAAAAGTAGTCTAAAGTATAAAAACTACTGAAATATTCTTGGAATCAAATTAGTTCCACTAGAACTTTAATTGTTAAAGCTGGTAAAAAATCAACTGAACTTTTTTATTTGTATTGACCTTTAGTGAAGTATGGGCGCGCAAAGTTTAATTTATATATATAAATTACATTATTAATTTTGTTAATTTTTTTTCTTTGAAGGTCTTAAGTTTAATTATAATATTAATTTTAATCAAATTTATAAGTTTTTTCCATATAAGATTAATATAATAACTTTAAAAGGTTTTTTAAATGTTTGTTAAAACTATAACTATACTTTTAAAGTTGTAGTAGTATAAACTATTACATTCTACAATATGTTTTAGTTAATGATTTTGGACAATTACAGCTTGAAAATTGTTAAAAAAAACCTTTACAAAAAACGTTTTGTCTTTTCACAGACAATTATATATTCCAAAAAATTTAAACTAATTGGTTGTAAAAAAAAAAAAATAATATCCATAAGATAGAACCCTAAAAAGTTATTTTATCAGTTGTTTTTATACATTTAATTGCTATGTTAATTGAAATTAATTTTATCTAACTGTATTATTAAACCTTAGCTTATGCATAGTTGCGTTTTAATAGTGATAAATATTAAAAGAAAAACAAAAAAACAGATTGTTTGAGAAAAAACATACAAACTAAATACCTCCTCCTTAATCTATAAATCTTCTACTTATAATTATAATTTTTTTTATAAGTTAAAACAAAATTTGATGCACATTAAAACAATATATAACGTACACTACGAAAAAGATATATTTATTTGTTACCAACGTTGCCTATAAGTTATTTTTTTAAGAACAAGGAATCGCTTTTATATGTTAATAAAAAGACAATTATTCATAGCCATCAATAAAAAAAAGTACTATCATATTACCACAGGATGTAGTATCGTGTAAGAGGGTGGAACATTTTCGCTTAAAACTAAAAAGAATTGATTTAAACAGTATAAATGTCAATAAAATTCAGTATTTTTCCACGAAAATAATACAGAAATTAAATAAATAAATTTTTTATAGCTTTTATCCCATCTAAACTAAATAGTGATTTCTTAATTTTTCTATTAGTAATATTAATTATTTTTATTTCCCTACGCCTCCCCCCTAACAGACTATCAATTTACTTTTATTAGTTTTGTACAAATGTGTTTGTATGTACTAAGTTATCGCCTTTTAAATAAACAAAAAAGTTTAAACTTACTAATAAGTTTTTTATAATTCTAACTTTGTTCAATGTTTTGTTTATGTTTATTTATTTGTTGAGAATAAAAGTATTTTATTTATTTTTATATTTCACATTATGTGTCCTATTTGAGTGGCTCAGGTTTTGATGCCTGAGTCTAACATTGCAAAATAAACAAAATAATAATAATAAATCAACAGAACATTCAATCAAATTTATTAATACAAAATCTGATAAAGTTCTCTTTGCATAATTTATTTATTTAAAATATTCTTACGCCAACTAAAGACGAAAAGGAAAAGTATAAAACAAATTATGTTAAAAACTTTTAATAAATATTTATAATCATTTTTATTCAAATGGTTTGTTTAAAAAAAAAAAAAAATAAAGTCGAAAGTATGAAACTAGTTCTTACAGGAAAAAGTATTTAAATAAATTTTTAAATAGTACTGGAAATATTGAAGTTCTACAATACTTTGTATAAGTAAATAAAATAAAAGTGTTATATTTTTATTAATTATGTTTCAAAAATTCTACTAAGTTAGAATAATATTTTTTTATAAAAAAAGCTGTTTAATTTTTTATAATTTTTTACGACTCTTAAGGTCAATAAATACAAGAAAAAAGGCTAAAACAAGGATAACAATCTCAAAATTTAAACTAATGTTGTTATAGACTTAACATTTTTACTTAAATATTTAAATATTATGTTACATACAAAAGGTTCTTTTTCCGGAAGTTTGAATAATTTACCCTACTTTAATATTATGTTACAAAGATAATATGGTATCTAAAAACTAAATTATTGATATGAGTAAGAAAAGTTTAAACAAGTATTCAGCATTAAAACTGATAGTTAAGTCAATTCAACTAAACATTAGTTCAAAAAATCACTTTGTTTGTAACTGAACTCAACTAAAACTTTGTTGTATAATTAAAAAAACAAGCGTTTTTATTAAATTTGTAGTATCATACCACCAGAGTTTTTTTTTTTATTTCGTTTAACAGTATTGAAAACAAAAATTCTACAGGTTTTAAATTATAGTAACTTTATTGGTTTCAAGTTTAGAAACAGAAAAAGCATAATAAACTTAAGGTTAATTACTAAACTTCTAATTAAAATAAATCAAGTTATTTTACAAAACTCACGTTTTTAAATATGATTTCTTCTTCATGGTAGTGAACTAACACTAAAGAAATTAAGAAAAAAATAGAACTATTATTCATTTAAAAACCACTAGACAAAAAAGTTCTAACTTAATTTAGTCTAAAAAATAGTAAAAAATTGCAACACAGTGTATATTAAGTTTATACTCATGTATTATAACTAAAATCTTAAAGGTTTTTAAAATAATTTCAGACATTTTTCATACCTACTTAGTTGTTTATAAATGTCATTCAAAGTTTTTTTTTAAGTATTTAAAAGACAAGATCGATGAGTTGAAAAATGTTTTTTTAATGATAGATGACCAATAAGTAGCGTATAACTTCTCTTTTCTAAAGTTCAATATTAGTACAGCAAGTAAGATATCAGTAAGACTTTTTTTTTAATTTTTCTGTCAAAACTTTAACATGTGAGTTTAATGCGTATTAAGCAATAGAACTATACAAAAAGTTTTTTTGTGTAGTGGCTTTTCTTTTAAAAACAGACCTAAATGTAACAAAAGTAGGAACAAAGAATACAAAGAAGCTATTTCTATTTCTACAACTTTAGTTAAAAGTTAAAAAAAAACTTAATTCAAAACTCTGTATAGCGTTTTGTCACAAAGCGACTTACTTTTCAGTGATATCCTTAGGGCTTCTGAAAGGAAGGTGACCACAGATGACCGAGTAGAGTAAAATACCGACGCTCCACACAGTCAACTGGTCTCCGTCGTAACTCTTCTTGACGAACCATTCCGGCGGGTAGTACTCCGGTGTTCCCGCAAATTCTGTATAAAAATAAATTAATTTAAATTGAATATTTAACAAAATATTAAAACACATAAGCTAGAGAACGTTATATAAAATCTAAACTTATATGAAAGAAATTCGAAAACGTATGAAGTATTTTTTTTTCTAATTTTAATAAACTTACAGGATATTATTAAACCTTGGTATTACTTCAGGAAAGTAAACAACTAATAGAAAATATTTCTTATAATGTTTTTGATTGAAATACAATTCAGTGATAAAAAGTACAAACAGAATTTGTTGTTTGGATCTAAAAAACCACATTTTTCATTCTTTAAAAAATCATAGACATTTTGGTGTAAGCTTCAACAAACTTGTTTTGTAAGAGTGCCAAGCTAAACTAAATCTAAATATAACACTGTCACAAGTTGAAGGCTTTATGTAAAAACGAGGAAACAGCGTAAAAAGTTTTCGCGACATTACTTTCATGTTGCTTAAGTTATGACATCATCCTTGACGTAACTTCGAAAAATCTTAAAGAATTTTTTTACTTTTATAGTTTTTGTCGTCAGCTTTCTTATAAATAATGCTTGTTTTAGTCTTTAATTTACTGATATGTCCAACACTTAAATAAAATGTTGCTTTTTGAATTTTACTAAGAAATTTATAACTTAACTCAAATGCTGAAAAACTTTGAAAATTAACTATATAATTAACCACATTATGCAAGTTAATTTCTCAACTTTTTATTTATTTCTAAAATCTAAATTGCTTTCAAATTTTACTGTAAAGTAATAAACATTTAATAATAGAAACAAAAAAACATTTTTTTTTGAATTATTGAAAGAATATTAACTTTATTAACTTTTTAGTAAAAACCGTCTACAACTTTGAATTCATAAAGGTATTTAATATAAATCTTATGATCCTTTCCAAACTAAGTATTGTTTTATAGTTTTACGTGAATTTTTTATAAAATAATTATCAATTTTTTTTTAATTGATGCACTACTTAATTATATAAATGTTATAAATACGTTAGAATTTTCTATCTTATATTAAAACTTGAAAAAATTACAAATTAAAATTTAATAATGTTTGTACATAGTTAATCTATCTCAAAATTTTTGTTAATAAAATTTTTGTTTATTTTTTAAATTTAAAAAGCTTAACAACACAAACATAAACCTTTGTATGAGTGGCTTCTGACGTAATCACCACACCCGAAGTCAATCAGTGTTACCTCATGAGTTTCAGGATTGAAGAGCATGTTCTCCAGCTTTACATCTCTGTGCAAGACCCCGCTGGACTTACAATGTTGAAGCGCTATCATCATCTGTCTCCCTATGTGCCTATATTTTTTTTACAATAATGTTTAAAGCTTTCGTTTATTTAACATTTTCGTTTAAATAGTTGTTAATAAAAGAAAATAAGTAAAATATACATAACTTATTACGAGTAAAACAATTGAACCTTCAGTGTTAATTTATAAATAAGTAAAAATATTATAAAATACATGTTAATAAATTACTTTAAAAGTTTGCATCCAATTGAATCTTTTTAGTGCAGTTATTTGTAGCAACAAAGAAATAAGAAAATAATTTAAGTGAAACAATATAGGTGCGGTCAATACAGTTTGTTTTGTTCTTAGAAAAAAGTCGTGCTGAAGAACTGCGACTTATATTCATTGTTTAAATGTTATAAAAATGAGTTTCTGTTCTTTACTTTTTATTTGTTTCAGAACAATAATTTCAGCTTATAAATTATTTACCTTATCTGTTCGTACTACATTTTTACTACAAATTTTAAGGCTTTTAAAAGAAGACTTAATAAGAAACTTTGAAAATAAAACTTTTTATGCAAGTTGTAAATATTGTTTTAATCTACCTAAAAAACAAAGTTACAATTTGATAAAAAAAATCTTCTTTGAAAAAATCTTCTTTAAAAAATCTTCTTTAAAACAATCACTAATCGTACAATAAGTGACAAAATTTGTAGCAGCACCTGGCCAGGTTTTCTTTCAATCTTCTGTGCTTGCTGACGTAATCGTACAAATCAACAGCCGGATGCGGTCGCACCATGACGATAAGAAACGCTTCAGTAGTTTCGTGCCACTCCAGCACTTCCACCACTCCGCTGCCTCTCACCTTAATAATATTGTTGATGTTTATCAATAAGAATAAAAATCACCTGAAGAGAATTAGCTGGTTTAAAAAAGAGCCAAACAACATCAAAATGATTAAATAAGTAAATCTTGTTAAGATCGCATTTTGAAGTTTAATAGAGTTCAAATTCACAAAAATTTCGTTGTGTTTAAACACTTTTAGTACATTTATAGCTAATTATAGTTTTTTTGTGCTTTTTTGTTATAAAAAACGTTTTTTGTTAAATTAAGATAGTTTTAAAAACACTCTTGATAATCTGACAAGTTTTTTGGTATAGTGTAACAACAATGGTGTAACACTTTTAGGAGTTTTTAGCCTACTTAGTACGACAACTTTTAGATAAAATAAACTATCACAAACTACAAGTAAATAACTTAAAACTTATTGTTTTAGTAATTTTAGTGTACTACTTTTTTGCTCGAGTAGCAGCAAGCGCTTTCGTAAGTCGGCTGATATAAAATTTATAAACTCAAAGTTATACTTACTTAAATAGTAAATTAAAAAAATCGAGAAAAGTATTGTATAGTTATAGTAAAAAGTAGATAAGCTGCATTTCATAAAGCTTATGTTTGATGAAAATTTAAATAAACAAAAATAACACGGTAACGACCCTTTAGGCTAGGATTGAACGTAATTGCGTATTAATTGACAATGTTTTGATTTAAACGAATTTAACCTCACAAAGTTAGCCATTATATTCAAAAACTTTGTTCTAATTCCTATGAACTTATTTTTTACTAATTTATGAAATAGCTTAGAGTGATTAACTTTGAGGTTTTGAAATTTAAATTATCTTCTAGTAATAACTGACTACTTAAGAAGTTAATGCAAGTTAACAAAGATTTCGAAATATTCTTGCACGCGTGCTTTTAAATTATAACTTAATTATAACTGAAAAGAAAAAAAATTACATTTAAAAATCGTCTTATTATGCAGAAGTTATATTAGTTTTTTCTAAAGCACCTCTACATATTTTTTATAAAAAAAGTGATATTTAAGTGATTTAGACAAAAATTAATTTTTATTTAGTTTTTAGAATTGTGTAACATTTTTTATGTAAACAAACTTTTAAAGTCATTAAAGTTAAGTTTCGTTTTTGTTTGTTCGTAAGTGGCTTATATTTTTGCACAGCAGAAGTAAGAAATTACCCAGCTCTTGTTTGAGGTAAACTTAATTTGCGGATAAAAGATCAATTTGAACATCTTTGTGCAACTAAACCTCAAAATAAAAATAAAAACACGACCTTGAATTGAACTTTTTGTTTAAATCTCAGTATTGTTTTGTTTAGGACTTTTTTTTTATTTAACTTCTTTTACTATACGCTAAGTTTCACTTTATTTTTAGTTAAAAATTTTTGTTTTAAAATTAGAAAAAGTATATTAGCTGAAAGCAATTTTTTTATGTAATTTCACAAAAGTTAAACTTGTATAAAATAAGTAAAACATGCTTTTGTTTGATTAAATAATAAACGTAGTTTTAAGTCTTAAAAAAAGTTAATGTTGTCATAACTAACCAGTTTGAACAGAAAAAAATATACAAAAGCAAAGTTTCAAAGCAGCAAAAGTCATCCAATAAAGCAAAAACTTCAAATATTATTGAGAAAAAAGTAGCATTTTTATTATTGCTTTGAATTTTTTGATGTAATCAGAGAATTCTTATCGTTAAAATTACAGCAATTGTTTATATAGCCTCTAGCTGCAGATACTGCTGGCGTAAACTGATGTTTCAAAAACTTTAAAGTCACACAGAGTTTTCAAACCGATAATGTTTTTTACTTTTTCTAAATAAGTTTTTACAAAAAAAAAAAACATTTAATTTATGATTAATCAAGTTGTTGATTGAAAGCTTACAGGATTGGTAATAAGAAGAAAATTATTGTTTTAAGTTTAGTTAACTTGTACTGAATAAAATAAGTAATTTTTGCTAAAATATTTTTATAAAGTGTTTGATATTTTTGATATAAAATTAGTTTTTAACTGATTGAGTTAGAAAGTACTAACAAAAAAAAATCAATCTTCAATAAAATACTTATATACACAAAATAACAATAATAAACATTGAGTTTTCAAACTCTTGTGTTGTTAAACTAAACTGTTATTATTGTATTGAAGTTGTTTAACACAAACAGTAAAACACTAAACTATTTTTTGTCTAAACACAAAAAGCCATTTATTTTTAAAGCAAACTATATTTGTTTTAACTACAGCTGAACTACAAACCTCGTTTACTTGGCACAGGAGAGTGAGTTCAAGAGGAACAACTTTACCGCCCAGCCACCCCCACCTCGATGTTGCGCACTTACTTATCCGTTTGATCGCCACACGAAGTCCATCCGACCTCCTGTACCCGGCTATAACCTGCGTTTTGAATTTTTAGTATGAAAGAATGTTGTGTAAAATGTTTGTGTTGCTATTAAATAAACACAAAAGTGCTGTTAATGTGTTTGAAAGCATTTTTAAAATTGAGGCTTTAACTTCTACTGCACATAGTAAGAAAGTTTAAAAAATAGATAAAAGTCACTTCTCAACAACACTTAAAATGATACGCAAAGTTTATATCTTCTAAAAGTAACTTTTCTTACAACTTTTTAGAACAAAAAGCAATGTATCTTTTTGTTTTCTAAAAATAATCTTGTGGCTGATAATGTTTGTTTGTTCAAACTATTTTTGCACAAACCGCAAAACTATACTATAAGTTTGAGAAATTATATGTTTTTTTTTGCAAATTTAAAAAAAATACTTTTTTAACGTTTTGATAGATTTTTAGCATTTGAGGTCGATATGATATACAATACTGAAATTTTGTAAACTATTAACTTATTTCATTTATGTAACTATGATCATGATTTGTATACACTCGTTTTTCTGATCAGTCTAAGTCACTTATCTACC